>NC_142387.1:6130160-6307660 GCF_059441005.1 Hippichthys cyanospilos | reverse complement strand
ATTATGTGTCGATAAAAGCGTCAGTGCAATAACCAACAGCAATAAATCTCACAGCTGCCTTCCCTGATAAAATTTGTCAAAGAAATGGAGATAAATTTTATTCCTGCATATTCCCATTTACCTGGATTAGATTTTGCCAGAAAGTGGCATACCATCCGATTGATGAATTGTCCCTCTAACGAATTGCATAACAGATGTTTTAAGTGTAATGAACTATTAGAATCAATTCATTTAAAATAATTGCTCAACAATTTGACATTCCAAAGATCCAAATGGAGATATGTCTTTATATACCGTAAATTTTGTACTCTAAGACACATTGGCATATAAGGTACAGCAGCAAAAATTGAGCAAAAATAAAAACATTTTTGTCGTAAATAAGACACACCATTATAACATCAGATAATTACGCAAAAAGATGGTACGGTGATTTAAAAAAAAAAAAATTAAAAAAACTTTTCTAACAGCCTGCCTGCAAGTTTCTCTTTTCAACACACTGAACATTCCTGCATGTTTAGCACCAACGTATTTTCAACATAACACTGACAGAATACTGCAGCATAACATAGTACTTCAAACTCAAAATAAATACTTTGATTGCATACTCTACTACATCTCTTTGTTGACTGATTATTTGACTGAAAATAGACACAATTCATATGTACAATCATATATATATATATATATATATATATATATATATATATATATATATACAATCATATACAGTCAGCCCCCGGCTTACGAGCACCCTGATTTGCGAACAATTCGCCTTACGAGCGTGGATCAGGGAGATTTTTGTCCTCCGCTTACGAGCAAACCTCTCGCCTTACGAGCATTCCGACAAGCCAGCCATTGAGTATGTATAAATGTTCTCGCCTAACTGCGTCAACATATTCAGCAGTTGCGTCATCTACAATCATTAACAGATACTTGTGGCAGTTACGTGAACGCTATTGGTCTTACAACCTCACACTGACTGTCTCACTCACGGTGTCTAAATATATTACCATTTAAGTGTAGTGTTTGTACAGCTAAAGGGAAAAACAGCTGACATGAAATTAAATGTGCCGATTGCAGGACAAAGAATTGTCATTGGTTTAAATGTGTGTTTTTTTTAAATTAATTGTCAATACATTCCAACCGTTTAAAAAAAAAGTGCGAATAATTATCAGTCAGTCAAGGAGACGCCAATATGCTATTGGTCGATTAAGGTCACCCGGTCTCACTCACGGAGATGCTATTGGCCGGCGTCACACGTCAATCACAGAAATGCCGATATGCTATTGGCCGAACGCCTTTATCTAGCTTGATGGGACAGGATGGAAATAAGTAGAGAAAATGAGTGAAAAACGGAATGTTTTGAAGACTTTGCAAACTTTATCTGTTAGACATAGCTTCTAAAATTACTAGCAGCGGTAAAGGAAGAAATAAGAGGATGATGTTTTAGTATCTCCGTGATTTGCACCATGACTGAAAGAGTTACTGTAACACTGTAAGAGCAATAGCCTCGCTGCGTTGCCGTATTAACTCAAGACGTTAATCCCTGCACCCTGTTACGGGTGATATTACAGTGCTATATAATGGTTGCTTGACAAAACTGCATGTCATGTTAGTCGGCGACCTCCCGACATGCTTTGGGACAGCGCCATTGTTGCAATTCTGTGAGTTGAAACCAACAGTGAACTGACGCTCGAACAAGCTATAAGTGTGGTGCCTAGTTAATACAACACATATAACCTCCCCTCCGCCTCCACCCAGCTCAATTCACGTCGGGGAAAAACAGCTGACATGAAATTAAGTGTGCCGATTGCAGGACAAAAAATCGTCACAGGTTTAAATGTGTTTTAATCAATAAGATGTCAATACATTCCAACCGTTTAAAAAACAAGTGCGAATAATTATCAGTCAGTCAAGGAGACGCCAATATGCTATTGGTCGATTAAGGTCACCCGGTCTCACTCACTGGCCGGCGTCACACGTCAATCACAGAAGTGCCGATATGCTATTGGCCGAACGCCTTTATCTAGCTTGATGGCACAGCTGGTTGGGATGGAAGGAAGTAGAGAAAACCCTGACTGAAAAAGTTACTGTGACACTGTAAGACCAATAGCATATCTGATTTACCGTATTGACTTCGAGCATTCATCTCTGCTCATCTCTGCTTATCTCAGCCCAAGTCACGTCTTTACAAAGGTAAAAGTCATTTTTCCTTTGTATTTGTTATTTAATGCAACTGTAGAGTAGATTATGTCACTCAATATTAATATATGTATACAGCGTGATGATCTCACCTAAGGCTTCTGCGCGCGTTGCACGCATTCACGAATTAACATGGGTTTGGATTGCCCGCTATACGAGCAATTCGAGATACGAGCGTAGCCGCTGAACGGATTAAGTTCGTAACCCGGGGGCCCACTGTATATATATATATATATATATATATATATATATATATATATATATATATATATATATGATTATTTGACTGAAAATATAAACACAATTCATATATACAATCATATACATATATAAATATATATATACATATATACACATATATATATACACATATATATATATATACACATATATATATACACATATATATATATATATATATATATATATATATATATAAATACACAACATAAATACATCAAATTTACATGTGGCAAATTTTTATACAAGTATTCAACGCACACATTTTTTTTTCATTATTAATGCTATATTCACACTTTTAACACTTTTTGAACAAGGCTATTGATTCACATCTTTTCCAACACCTTGAACAGATATAAAGTAATCCCTTGCTACTTCTCACCTTCCCTATTGTCATCAGTGCATCATGGATTTTTTTTCATAGAAAAAAAAAAGGTACTGTATATTGTGGAGAAACGCGCTGATAAGGTTCTCTGCCTGCCAGAAAAATGGGATAACTGTAAATGCACATGCTGTACTGTTATCCCTTCTCGTTTTGATGTCTTGGCTGTACGAAGTCGGGATCACGGTCAGCCGCAGTTACCCTATGCATAGGCGCTCGTTTAACTAGAGGGAAGCAAGTAGCTAACCTAACATGACAACAAGCAGAGATTACACTTGAAATTCCAATTAATTACAAAAGGTAAGAGGATCCCAAAGTTTTTTTTTTTCCTCTTTGCCGGTCTCTTTCAGCAACTTGTGTATGATTGACTCAGAGAACTTCCTCCGCAATGACAAAAAAATCAATAGAACTGTTCTCAACTGACTGGCCAGGCAATCTGTCAGCTCAAGGGGCAAAAGAAAGAGGGGCAAGGAGGAAAGAAAGCTTTGGGATCCGCTTACCTTTTGGAATAAATTGGAATTTCAAGTATAACCTCTGCTGAACGAGGGATTACTATGCTTTTTTTTTTTTCTGGTGGATTGCCCCCTGATGGCCAGATATACCACACTGAAGTTGGGGCTTAAAATGCGAAATTTTCAGTTTGTGCCTTTGAATCATTATTATTATTACATTCCCTCCGCGCAGGAAAAAAAATCTCATCGCTCCGCCTCGTTAATTAAAAAAAAAAAAAAAAAACTGAAACGTGCAAATCTCACAAGCACATCACACATCTTTGTATATGAAGAACAAAAGTGTAAATAATGAAGAAAGTCACCTGAACCAGGCAGCTCATTATGCAAATGGTTTACACTAAGATGCCAACACTGACATTTTATTTCATCTCTCTGCCCTATTGGCCTAATTCATTGCACAGTGCTGGAAATCTTCCCTTTTTGCTGCTAAATATAACGAAGAAACGAACGCGTTATAATCCATAAATTGTTAATAAGTAATGAAGGAGCAACAGCTCAGAATGCTTGCTTCTACTCTCCATGAACAACACAACACAGTGTTGACTTTAAAAGTTTCTTGACCCATTTAAAATGTCATTGTATTTTATTGAATTGTGGAACTCAGCTACAGGTATTTACATTTTCAACGATCTCCCTGGGTCGTTTGCGTTATTGTAAACGCATGGGTTATCAACGGTGATAAAAGTTATGTTGAGGGTTAATTTGCATGTATAAAATCTTTGTGAAACATTTTAAGATTCAGTGCGGTGATTTGAAATGTCTAACCAGATGCTGCTGCATATATTTTTTGCTTTGTAGAAGCAGACGGCGTGGCCATTTTCTGGGCTGCTGCAGTAAAGAATGCCAGCCCCTCGCAGCTATTCATTATCGTAAGTGTGTCTGCAGCAGAAGTGAGCAGGCAGTGACGCGAAGCACAGGAGGAAAAGATTGCTGAACCAAGCTTTCCAAAAGGAGGGAGATCTCCAAGGACACTTTTTAATTCATGAGAGGATGTGATGTGCCGGACTAAGCAGGCTGACACGACTAGGCGCTTTTCGATTTTGTTAAAGAAACGCCTAATTCTCACAAATGGTACTTCGCATTTACTCATCTTGTTGTGAAAGGTATCCTGCACTACTATCCATAGTGATGTATTTTGCTAACACTTTTTAAGTTGATGAGACAGATCATTGACAATGTAAAGTACATGCTGACTGTTAAAGGAATTAAAAGTCCAAACGCAGCTTTAATAATCCAGGGAATAAGACTTAAAAGGCCTGCAAGTTCTGTAATGATTTAGCAGATCAATTATCACCCCTGAAAGACATTCTAATGCTTGGATAGCTATATCTCTGTTACTTAGTCCCTTGTACGTCAATTTTGGTAAAGCCTTTTTTGTGGTGTCCCCCATGGCTCCCTCTTTAGCCCCATTTACTTACTTTGTGGTTTGTCTGTGTTTAATTGGTTTAATAAGAATGGTTGCACAGAAAAAGAAAGTCAAGACACATCACAGGCTAGTTGATACCACATTGAGAGCAGTCTTGTATGGCATCCCCAGTGGCTGTGCTTTCTTTAAGCTGAATTAATTTAATAAGAATTTAACAGCGGGAAGAGAACATCAAGAAACTTTCCAGAATAGGCAATGCCACTTTGTGGATTAAGAGAAGCTTTATTTTGTGGTAAACTTGGCCAACAAGTTAAAATTAGTTTTTGCACTTTGTACACCCAAGGGGTAAACCTCATTTAGATTAAATGCATGGTTGCCTGACATCAAAGAATCTAGGATGGTCCAATGTTCACTAACAAACTCAATTTATATACAGTATGATTCAAACAGAGATGGATGATAAAAGCTTACATTTTCGACATCATATCATTTAGCCATTCCATGGCATTCCATGTGCAGCGCCTACAACTCTGTCATGTCCGATCTGTTGTTTTTTGTTTTTTTGTGTTACCAATATCTGTAAACAATGCATTCTGAGAGGCTGGATTACTTGCCTATATTTCAATTCTTAAGTGATAACTTGAATTATTTTCATTCCCAAGTCCTCCTGTGTGTATGCTTCACACCAATCCTGTAAACTATGCTAGCTACTTCATTAGCAAACAGGCCACAGAGCAGCTAGCTGGTTGTGGTAAAAACGGTATCATACATAAATGTCGGAAAGCGACAACCAATCATCAAAAAAAAAAACAACAACAACAACAATTTCTACGCTTGTCCACTTGAACCTGTAAAAATTTAAAAAAAAAAAAAAAAAGTCATTCTAAATATTGTGCCCATGATTTTAATTTTGGTCACAGGTTGAGGACCATGAAATGAATATGAAGTTTGGTGGCAATTGCTCACTGTTTTAGATGACAAGGAATGGGGATGGAGCAAGCCATAAATCCCAAGGGCCCATATACCTCACGAGAATGAGTCCCGAGATGAGTCATGTGAAATAATGCCTGATATAAATTTACCAGCTTTCAAAATGTTTTCTTTTTACTGAGAAGGCTTCAAGGAAATTAAGAATCTTGCGTGAAGATGTAAACATAAATGGAAAATTATTTTATTCTATCTGCTGCTGAGATCTTAGTTTTTAACAAATCTCTGTCCATAAATGTTGGTCAATGACACAAAGTTACACCAAACACACAAAAAACATATTTGAATCAACCTTTGTTCAAAAATGATCAGCAAATACAGCAGTATAGTTATTAATGCATATTAATGTTGTTAATGCATAGAGTGTTCCTTCACTTTTTATCATTTCTTTAACATTTTGCTGTAGTCATATTCTGGTAGTTTGTCAACTTCTAAGTCAGACAGTGCCGAGGGTGGCTGGACCATTGACCACCTGACCCCTCCTAACAATTAAGCAAATGGCCATGCGCCACATAGACAGAGCTGGACTTAGACATATAATTTGAGTAGAATAAGAGGAGACAAATTTCAGAGGGCTTTTTCAGAAGAGAACAAAGAGCCATGTGGGCACTCACCATTTTGACCTCATGAGAGTCTGCTTTTAACATCAGCAGTATGAAACTACAGAATATTTTTTTTTTTCCCAAGAGGTCTGAGTACAAGAGGTCTTGATCTTCACCACCAACCTGCATTGCCCGGTAGAACCACTACATGCGTTCAAGAAATTTACCACTTCTGTAATCATGCTGACGTTTTTTGGGGTGTCACAGTTTTTATTGGAAGCCGGCAAAAAAAAAAGAAAAAAAAATCTTAAATCCCTTCTGAGTTTTTACTGAGGAAGAACTTTAGTGTAAACGTCAGTTTAGCATACAAACATACTATTATATAAGTGCCAATGTTCAACCCAATCAAGTGGCGCTTTAAATAAGCAAGGGAAAAAAAATCTGTGAAGTCAAGAAACTTCAGAGTTGATACCACGTGTATGCCTTGAAAGCAGCCTGACACTGCATCTTCCCCATGCCGCCTCACACCACTCACTTTGCAGATGAGGTTGGCAGGAGTAGATCAGCTCTATAGTTCAGACTAATTTATATCCTCTGCAGAGGAGGGTGCATTAGGAAGATCAGCCTCATCCACAACTGCCACACTGCAAACAATCTGCCATGACTAAACAAAAAGCAGGGCACACAACCATAAACATAGATGAATGTGCAAGCTCAGAAACCAATCAGTTAAGGCCTAATTCGATTTAGCTGGCACGACTCAAGCTGCAGTCTGGAAGCTTTACGTCGTCTAATTTATTCGTTTTTTAATTCAGGAATGCATAAAAGTCATTAGTCCGTCTTGAGTGGACATTCCACTTACAATAATTTGCCCTACGCGCTTCCGTAGGTGGGTCACTACACAAAAAAATAACTCAGGCACACTAAATAGTAGAGCGCTAGCAAACACACACAAATGCACACTTTCTACTGACTAATTTTCCGTTGTGTAGTAAGCAAAAGCAATGTGTTTGTGCTGCATTCACTCACCATAATTTCAAGTGAGGAGGTCAGGAACCAGGTGGTGGACCGCTTGACAACACACACACATGATACTTCCAGCTTGAAACTACCACAAACTGTCAAGATAATGTTTTGAATGTTAAAATAATGTTTCAAAAAAGCTTAACGAGCCAAAAGGCCTGCTGAGCCCACACGTAAACACATGATTTGAGGCGGCCATCTTACTTTTAAAGGGATAGTCCCGCCTTTTAAAACATTTTCAGCAGTAAAAGCTGATATTCTGTCTAGAATGAATTTGATAGATAGATAAATTGTTTTCATGTACAATTGATAACTTTAAAATGATTTTTTTCCACTTGCTGTCGACTGAAAATTACATCATCTGTGATCAGGTGAAGACCAATCACTGCTCACCTGTTGGTCATGGGACATTTACGAGCTGATTCGCGTTTGATTGTTATTTGAGCTGGTTTTGTAGACAGCAAGTTGCAAAATTTAAAAGTATTAATTGTATATAATAAAAAATACTTACATTAACTAAACATTGAAAACATAGAATTAATTATGGACAAATTAAGAATTTTTTCATTTTAAAAATGGCAGAAAAAGTGGACAATTGCTTTAACCTACAGGTTTCAAACTTCAGTCCCGAGAGCCTGTATCCTGCATGTTTTGGAAACTTCCCTCTCAAACACACCTGATTCAAATGATTAGGATCATTTTTAAGCTCCTGCAGAGTTTGCTAATAAGCTTATCGACACCTATGCTCCATGAACCTTGTCAGGAAAGCACACCTCGGATTGTAGTAACCATACCTGGACAGCAGGGGGCATTATAAAAACAATTACCATACTTGGCTTCACTGACAGACTGAACTTCAAGAAATGCAAATCGTATCATACTGCCATTCCTAAACAGGGTTACCCATATTGCTACCCATTTAAAACCAGTATTGTATTTGTATTATAAAGTTCTGTCACAAAATAAGCGCAAAACCAATTTCAACTCATTTTAATTGCATTCTGTTAATTACATGCTTTAGGCTAGGTGATATTTACACCAAAGTTAAAATAATGTAGTGATGCAGGATCATATCTTTTGTACGCATTTTTCGGCACTCGCTATATGGGAATCTGTCCTTGTCAGTTGCAATTCCAATATCTTAAGAGATGGGGGCAGATGCATAGCCCACAGGAAATAGTCTCAGCTTCGCCTCGAGCGCTGACCTCGTGCGATGACAACCATATGCTTCGATATTAAATATGCAAATCCGTGGAGCGTATGACATGTGATGTTCAGCGTGCTAAAACAAAGTGAGTGAGTTGAAGTGGTTCGGAGTTCTTTTGTAGTTAAGTAGAAAATTGTTGACCGCATTTTTTGTTGGATGGCAATAGATTTGTTCGGAATTTGACTTATATAATATTGGCACAAATTTTTGTAAACGTGTGGGTGATTTGATGTGTGCGAAGGAGATGCCCTTGAGATTTGACAGCTTCTCAACTTTTTTTTATATACTGTTGCTGGCCTCAAGTCAAGATGCGCTAAAGTGACAGACTCAATGCGGTAAAAACATTAACAGGCTCTACAGAATTATATTACCTGAAATGGCTGCATATTTAGAGATTTCAATTGAATTCTAAAGGCATATTTCCATGTTTACCTGAAATATTTTTTCCCTGGTCATTTTTGAATAGATAATAAAGGCATTTTATGAGAATGCTTTTTATTGCTGGAGGGATGTTTAAGCTCACAACAGTATTCCGTGCAATCCACTTGCAAACATTTTCTGACAGAAAAAAATGTTTAATTAACTCAAGGTCAACAAGCACATAAATGTGATGTAATTATCCAGGTGAAGCTTTCTTTCTATTGCTACCAGCTCGTCATCGCACATCCCATCACTGTCCAGTCACAGCAACATGATATCACAGTAACAGAACAGTGCATCATAGACAAGGAATACATTGGACTAACGGGAAATGTAAAGGTCAAGTGAGTCAGAGCATTTCCAAACACCTCCTGTTGACATGTTTTCCAGCATATTAAATCTATGACTGATGAAAGAAAACTGTTATTTTTGTGAGAAGCCACTGCATATAAAGTAGGTCACACACTCTGTCTCTCCCATCTTTGGTTTTTCATATATCGTGCTTCTATAGATACGAAGCTGATGAAATGCTTTATCTTGTTTTTATTTTAAAACAAAAATATTCTAACCATTCAAAATACCTTTCATAGGAAAAGTAGGGAATTTAGGGAAATGGAGAGGGGGTTGAATTAGGGTTAAATTAAATAATAATGCAAATATATATATATATATATATATATATATATATATATATATATATATATATATATATATATATATATATATATATATATAGTCATTCATAAGAATCTGCGGATACGCTTATTTATCTAAAAAAAACATTGTTTATTTGTTGCCTTGTCATATTCAATCACAACTTGGGGCCCAAGGTTGTTTTTTTTTTGCTAGTTAGACTTCAATTAGATGATGAGTCAAATATGATAACCACTGCCACCCTTTGAACTCTGAAAATGACACACAGATTCCTCCTTTAGTCCAGCTTTCAAAATGTTTCTATTTGTAATATAAATATATAACCATGGTTTTATTGGTCCGGCCCACTGGGAATGGATTTTCCTCCATGCGGCCCGCAAGCTTAAACAAGTTTGACACCCCTGACCTAAAGTGACCAAAGTAAAAATGTATTTTAGCATTTTATTATCCAAAGTGAGCAAATACATTGGTACTTATGTAATTACCTAAGTGGTTGATTACTTAGGTATTTAATTCATTTAGTAACAGCCATTTTTAGACCCTCCTTAAGACAAACACTTTTACAAAAACATGAAAACATAGCCTATAGATAAGCATCCGATATTGAATGTATGGACTCTTAAAAGTAAAATTATGCATTTGGGATTGAATGAGTTGATGAGATATGGATGAGCTTGAAGATGATTATTTTTGATGGGGCCTAGTGAAATATGCTAAATTTCTGAATACAGAATGTTCCAATTCTGCCCAATCATTGATTTGTGTATGTCGCTTTAAGTCATTTTCTACCATTGATGACAGACATCAAATATCCAGTTTAATTTATATTGACAATTATCCATCAATCCATAGCAGTTTATCGTCAGAGGTTTCGCTGGCTTGCTGGTGCCTATCCCAGTTGTCTACGGGCAGAAGGCGGTGGACACTTAGAACTGGTCCAATCACACTAAGGACAATTTAGAGTGTCCAATACTCTTACCGTTCATGTTTTTGGAGTGTGGGAGGAAGCTGAAGTGCCCAGAAAGAACCCACCGGGCTCAGGGAGAAAATAAATGCCACACAGGAGGTCTGGAGCAAGCTGGAATTGAACTCGAGACTCTGAAGTGCGAGGCAGACATGCTAACCACTCTTCCATCGTGCTACCATGCTGGCAATTATATAAGTCAAAAATTAACTTTAACTGGCCTGGCAGTGACTTATTTGATAAATCATGTTTAACATTGTAGTAAGAAGCAATATACACAAAAGCATTCAAAATTTAGATGTCAATATTTTAGAAGTTATAGTTTATTTGATTATAGAAGAACAAAAGCATAACAATGTGTCCTCTTGGGATTTGCAGCACTTAGACACCTCCCGATTTTGTGTGTGCGTGTGTGCCAGAGCTGTGTGAGTCTTTGCGAGATAGAATCGAGTTGAAGGTGAGCTAGCTGGCAAATATCAGAGCGACGCCGCAATGAGTTTGACCTTTCAACACATCAACCTTGCTCAAATATCAAAACACTTGCGTTGACCGGGGTGACACAAGGACTCCGGCACTGCTCATTTACCTTAATAAGATGCATTAAACTTGGCACATGTGGAACCGCGCTGACCTCACAGGTTGTCAAGGTACATGCAAACTTATACATTGTGCAGAAAAAAATGCACGGTTCCCTTGAGAGTGTCGTCTCACAGTGCTCTGTGCTTTTACTACTCTAGTTTGGTATTTCCATTGTAAATTAGCTCACAAAAAATGCTTGAAGGATCCCTTGGAATTGGAAGGAAATCATCGCTAATGCCTTCTTACTCTGACTAGGTTGGCCTCAGCTGTTGGGATATCAGTTGCTGTGGTCAAGTATTTGTTACCTTGGTCATATTCATGTATTTATTATCTTTGACATTTAACTGGTTCTGCCAAAAGTGTTGAGTTATTCTTATGTTTTAATACTACACTTCATTTCCTGAGAGCAAAAACAAAAATGTACAACTGAAAAGTGACCTGAGGTAAAAGTTCAACAAAAAGAGACATAGAGGAGAATTGTCTATGCCAGTGGTCCCCAACCACCGGCCCGAGGCCTGGTACCGGTCCGTGGATCAACTGGTACCGGGCCACGTGGGCCAACTTAATTTAAAGTTTTGAACCTGATTTAGTTGAACAGTTCATTAATTTGTGCTTTGTTTGGCTTATTCTTTATATTTTTGGCGCCGCCTCTGGCTGCTGTTGTTATTACATTTTGTAGTGAGAAGGATGGTGTGGTTTTGAGAGTAGTCAGTCAGTGACGCACACATTGTTTTGTCTCTGTGAAAACTGGCCCGCGACTGTCTATAAGTTGTACTTTCTTTCTAAGAATGTTGATTTAAGATAATATGCCCAAAATTAGTTTGTTTATTGATCCAACAACTTGTGACTGTGGAAAACATGCTAGCTAATATTAGTTCTTATTGCCATCATGTTATATAGTGCTGGCCTGTATGCGTTCAGTTTAGCTCGTTCGCAGTTTTGTTTGTGCCAGGTATTTCTCTTGAAATTAAATGTAATTTAGTTTTATGATTGACTTAATGTAATTTTCATACATTTTTGTACTTTTTGAGCCTCTCCCCCGGTCCGCAGTAAAAATCTCAAGCGTTGACCAGTCCGTGGTGATAAAAAAGTTTGAGACCACTGGTCCATGCTACGAATACGCACCAAAAGGAGGGGGACAGAGCCAACAGGAGAACGGCTAAAAAGAAACAACCAAAATTCAGCAACTAGGGAGAAAAGTTGGAAGGGGGGAAAAGTAAAATGGGCAAGACAGGCGAATAGCATTAACTCAACGGATCGACACTCGGAATAGCACAACTGGTGATGTAGAATAATCCGGCGCTGTTCCGGCTGCAATTAAGAAGCCCCAAGATAGTCAATGAGAAGCAAGTGTGCGGCCGGTGGCTCCGCCCCCTCGTCAAGGAATCTCTCTGTTATAGACAAGAGAGACAATTAGGAAAGGACGATATTTTTCACAATTTTGATTACAGAGAATTTGTGTGTGTTTGTGTGCATGACATACAAACAAGGGTGTGTTTCCTTTTCATATTAATATTCATATATTGTATTTGTATTTTTCTGAATAAGAGCAGAAATTACATCCAGAAAAAAAATGTGAGAGTGAACATGGAATGAGAGTCCTTCTTCTCCTCAGTTAAAGAAAAAAAAAACCCTTCATTTTCCACCACATCTTGAGCGACTCGTGTTCCAGTTGACAGGACATTATTTGGAGTAATTGTCAGCTGACTCACCACTCCAGGAGCTGTGGAGGAGGCTGGTGAGTCATCTAAAAAGGTCAGCTCAGCTGGACTTTGAAGCTTCAAAAGCATATGTAATTAAAGGGTTAATTTAAACATTTAAAAAACATGTAAAAGTGGATTCCAGCTTCAACACTGATGGTAAATTGTGATGTAAGTCACCACACTTGGCTGATTGATGATAAGAAGCTTTGTGAAACGTTAATTCAGCTGTAATTAATATTGATTAGATTACTGTAGCTGGTAATAATACATGCTTATCTGAAGGGGATAACGTGCCTTGCATAAACAACCCCGGAGCCAAATTAGGATAGCAATAAAAAAGCAATAAGCTAATAATGAGCTCGGGATGCTGATAGTGTTTTGTTTTTTTTTCTTGACAAAAAAGCCCAATTAAAAGAGACAGATCCTTGCTTTTGCCATGAAGCCCCATTAGGTGTTGTTGCTTATGTATTGACATGGTGGTATTTCATTGTTTTGAGCAAGTGCTTGTTTTCTACTCCAACACTCTCCAACAAATCTTCTAAACATCTGAGCAACTTAATGTTTTTAATAAATCCCCGCGGACACTTAAAGCTGCTTTGCTACCATACGGTCTGTCTGTTGTGTTTATCAGCAACAGCACATCGCCCGTGTTCGTTTATAGTCTTTGCTTTCACTAAATCTCTGTTAATGCCTGACTCGGCCCCTTGAACTTTTTATATGATGAAGGGCAATGCAAAGTTTGGGGGAAAGCAATTTAATATTTTAGTGATATGCTTACTGTTTTGGTGTATAATTCAATCTGCTATCAGCTCACAACAGCCAAAGCTAGAAAAAAATTCAGGAGGAAACTAGAAAATTGCAAAAAAATATTAATGTTCTGCTTCCCTCAGTGTTTGCTATGGCCAGAAGCAACATGTTTATGCAACAATAGTATTACTATCATTATTACACTTATTTATTTTTAACACATTCGTGTCCTTTTTTATTTCTTCGAGCTTGAAATCTCACGTTAGCAGCAAGCAGAGATTGGTGCTTCAAAGACGAGCAGTTTCTTGGCGCCGTGTATTTTTAATGGAAATGTATTGATAATAATTGTATAATGATAGCAATAATTTCAGATAAAAAAGCTGTAGGGATGAGTCAAGCTAATCACTGTGCAACTGCAGCAACTGTCAGGAAAAATTTCAAAATAAAAGTCTTCATAGACTATTCCATTGATTGATGGAACATATAAACACATTACACAATTTTAAAAAATGGATATCGCAAAAGTGAATGAACCAAAGAGAAATCAGTATATTTCAATGTAGTGCACTTTACATGTTCACACGAAGTAGGAAGATGTACAAAATATATCTAGTCCTACCAATTGTTTTCTATATTTTACTCATATGATGTTAGTACACTAGTAGGTTAATGATATCCCAAAATAAAACATTCACCTCTTAAATCATGCACAAGTACATTTATATATTAGTGGAGTTGTTTCAAACATACAGCCCGTGGGACAGTACTGGCCCACAAACGGGTTTAATCCAGCCCGCAAGATGGTTGTGTCAAGTATAAAAATGAGCTGATTTTTTTTTTTTAATGAAAAACTTGAAATGTATGACAATTAATAGTAAAGTTAATGTTTCATGATTAATAGTGATGTTGTGCTTGTGATATTTTGGACAGTATTAAAAAAGAATACATTTGAAGTTGTTGTTTTAAAGTTATATAAATATATACCATGATTTTATTGGTCCGGCTCATTTGGGAATAGATTTTCCTTTATTCGGCCGGCATGCTAAAACAAGTGTGAATATACATGGACAAATATCTATCATTGATCCATCCATCCATTTTCTTAGTATATCCCAAAATAAAACACAGACCTCTTAACACATGTGCAACTACATTTATATATTAGTGGAACTTATAAACTCTTGCAAATATAAATGGACAGATATCCATCTATCAATCCATCCATCATTTTCTTAGCCGCTTATCCTTACTAGGGTCATAGGCAGTATGCGGGGTACATATATATATATATATATATATATATATATATATATATATATATATATATATATATATATATATATATATATATATATATATATATATATATATATATATATATATATATATATTCAAAGATCAAAAGTGATTCCCTCCTCACTAAATGTGGCATATTTGTTCACGTTTTGGAGAGCCATGCCTCTTTTTTGCCCATTGAACATGGGAGGGGCTGTAAAGATAGAGAGGGCAAAAGAGGAATAAAACCATTCCTGCTGTGTGTGGGAGTCGCCTGTGGGTTTAAAGTTTTTATTTTCATCTGCTCTGACTTACTGCTGTGACTCCTCTAAAATGTACAGTAAGCCTACCGGCTGTGTTTGTTTTGAAGATGACACGGTCTCCATGTGGATCGATGTGGGAGCTAACCATCATGACTGGAGTATAAATCGGAGAAGTGAGGACACGGGAGGTTTTTTGGGGCCTTGTCATCTTGGGAGTCCAGTCTCCTTGAGGCTCCAGCTGTAATTTGTCATCCGCACGCCCACAACAAGATAAACAGATCTCTTGCTTTGTATCTTCTGGTTGCACATGATTAGTAAATGTTAAAGTATCAAATATGAAGAAAAGATAGTTTATCATGTTATGATATTATTATATTATCATATTATTATGATAGGTTTTTATAGTCAATTATTCATTTATTATCCATGATAGTTTATTTTATTTTTACAATGATAGTTTACCACATTTTAATCATGTACACTTGATATTGAAGTACTGAATTATATCTGAGTAAAACTTTACCCTCAAACTTTAATCTAGCTAACACACCATTGGTTGTAGTGGTTCCCTTATTGATTTTTTTTAGGTGACAAATGTTTAAGCCTTGGCAGAGACCTGATGGCCTTGTATTGGATTTCATTAGATTGTACATGTGTACCCAATTAAGTGTTTGCTAAGTGTCTTTCCACATAATTTGAGAGGAAGATGGAAGGGTAAAACAAAGAACCAAAAATTAGTTTTAGTCCCTGGCATTAGACTTTCCAGGTGAATTCAGGCCAGACCTTTGATTGTGTTTGTCCTAATGACACAAATTGGAGATTCACCACAGGCAGTTCGAAGATCAACCCACACAGCCCCTAATTGAGCCCTTTAATCTTTGACAAACGTTTCGAAGTGATAGAAGTCAGCTTGGGAAAATTGGGAAAGTTTGAATTCAAGATAAATAAAAACAATCAATTTTAAGATCGACTTTCAGAAGGATCCACCAGCAGCGTTTTGTGTTTTCCGAACGTTTGCTTCTTTTAGCTCCTTAAACTCTCCTCTTGCTGTTTGTTTCTGAGGTCGTTTTTGTTTTCCCAGGCAAGTGAGATGGATTTGAAAGATTAGATACAGTGACCTCTCTTCAGTCTATTTTCGCCTCCTTGATTAGAAAATCACATCTGCATATTCCCAAAGACTTGGCTCCTCTGTCTTTCACAACAAAAATGTCAACTTAATGAACGAATACAATCACTAGAAATCTCATTCAGTGCCAGACATTATCAGATGTATAAACATGTCTTTGGGATTTAATGAGTTAACTGCTGGAGGCACGGTGGAAGAGTGATTAGCACCTTAACTCACAGTTCAGAGGATGTGGGTTTGATTGCGACCTTCCTGTTTGGAGTCTCCATGTTCTCCCCTTGCCTGTGTGGGTTTTTTTTCTGGGAACTCCAATTTCGTCTTACATTCCCCAAAACATGCATGGTAGGTATATCGGACACTCCAAATTGCCCTTAGGTGTGTTTGTGAGCGTGATTGGTTGTTTTGCTATGTATGCCCTGTGATTGGCTGGCAACCAGTTCAGGGTCTTCCCTGTCTACTGCCCAAAGAAAGCTGAGGTAGGCTACTGCAAGTGTGGCCCCCTAGTGAGTAAAACTGGCTAAGAAAATGGATGGATGGATGCATGAGTTAAGTGCTGCAAAAATAAAGTACCGTATTTCTCAGAGTACAAGTCGAGTTTTTCCCCCTCATTTTCAACCCTCATATTAGGGAGGTTGATTTATAACCACATAACTCAAATTCAGTCCAGTTTTCTCCTCATGTATGAATAACAAAAATTCAAATGCGAAGTAAGTAATGCTTATACAGTATATTCCTCTAATTTGAGATAGTATTCATTTGCTTTAGGGTGTTTGTATAGAATATCACAAAAATGCTCTTTCGTCATGCGCCATTGCATCTTTGTAGTCAACAATGAGTTCTTTTTTGTTTTTTTCCAGCCGACTTTGACGGCTTATGAAAAGGAAAAGGTGGCTTAGCTTGTCGATTCAAGACAAACACATGAGATATGTGGCACACATGGATATCAGCAGGTTGGGGGGACAGCGAGTGTCCAACTACCATGCTCTGATCTCGCTACAGTCATCACTTGGGTAAAGAAAGCTTCAGCAGAGCATTTCTGGAGACCAGTTCGAACAAATTGGACGCGTCTGAAGATGACTACCCATGGAAGAGTAACGACGATGTTTGAACAAATGATGAGGAGGAAGATGAGCAAAGTTCGGTCGTTACAGTATATCCAAACATTGAAATGCGAGGAGCTATTTGGCGTGTCAGATAAAGACGATGACTTTTAGACAAGTTAATATTCAGCTGTGTCAAAAAAAAGTATTCAAACTTGAATTCATTTTATTATTATTATTTTCAGCATTTGCATCCACGCGCAGAGATTGCTTCGCAGTCTTGTCTCGTTTCCACTCCCCCAATAATTGCAACAGTATATTACTTGATATACAATGTAGAAATGCTTCTTAAATTGAGTAATTACATCATTTGAATAACACACACCATGTGTTTTAATTGAACAGCCATTATCTATGTAACCACTAAGGTCAATGGTAGACTTTTAATTGTGTTTTTGTCAAATTAAACAAAATTGAAGTAAAAAAAAAAAAAAGGGGAGGAGTCGACTTTTACTTATAAGCAAGGTAAACTTGTACTCAGAGAAATGAGGCAATAACGAAAAAATAATCTTTTAACACTACTGTTAACCTGAATGGAAAAGGGACTAGTTCACTTAGCAATGTTAAAATTATATTTGTAAAATACTAGACAATTAATACAACTCTTTTACGAGATAAATATATTTTTTGCTCCTGAAACTCAGTGCACAGTGTCAGCAAAAAAGTAAGACATCACCTTCATGCTGTCACCAGTGAGAAATGATGTAGCACGTAGCATTAAGACTCTTCTTTTCTTGGATTCTTGGATTTACCTAAACGTAAAAAAAAAAAAGGAAAAGCAAAGAAAAAAAAACATATACTTGTTAATATTAAGATCAATCTAATTGTCAAATTTTGAATTAACAGTAACAAAAACAAACTAAGGTAAAATACCGATGAACTATTTTCAAAAAGCCGCAACAGAAGGATGAAAGACTTCATGACTTTAACATGACTTTAACATCAGAACACCTCTCGGCTCTCATTACATCACTAAGATGGTAAATGTGATTGGTTGTGTGTTTCCAGGAACGCTACTGAGACGTGGTCATTAGTTGACGTGTCTTGAGGGAAGATGGTGGATGGGGAGCATAGACATCATGTCAACAACTCCTGCAAAGAGGAATAAAGGTGGATTTAATTAGAACAGCACTTGCGGGTAGCACGCGGCATTCGCCCATATCAGTACTCAACATTTGTCGGACTGAGTGCGGCTAATGAGAGGTTTCGTTTACAGGGAATCGTTTGATTGAAATTAGTGCCGGCACAGAACATCAGCAGATAGGGAGGAGCTTCGTGTTGAACGTTTCATAAGCCAAACATTATCTGAAATAAGCGTCGATGGCCAAATGCTTCACTCTCTGTATGACGATCACATGTTTGGTAGGCAACCGTTAGGCTTCCCTTAGTTCTTGAGTTGCAACCTCAAAGGACCTGTCTGGGGATTTGCCAGCTAATGGATGCTGAAACACTGTGGGCTGATGGAGACCGCGGTGTGCATTATGGTGCAGCTTTGCAACGATCAATATGCTACAGACTGTACGTGCATGAAATAATCATATTGATATGCTTGGATGCATCGCTAGCGACGAGTCACGATGCTCGTCGATGTTTAGCCATAGATGGCCTATTTTTGGTCCCGGCTCTCCATTATGTCCCTGTTTTGGACAAAACTTTTGCATTTTCTAAAAGCAGGCTTATGAATTTAAAGTCGGCATAAGTCTGTGACTTGCTTTCGTCCTCTGCCGCTACTTCTGCATATGAGGCTGTAAGTGTGGTAAAAAAAAAAAGACATTTGAAGTCATGTATCAGGCAAATGGACATGTCACATAACAGCATGTTGCCTTTCAGTTTTTCTCATCAAATAGTAGTTCAGGCTTCAAAGCCTAACACACACACGAGGGTAAATTTGAGGCAATTAAGAGAACTGATGCCTGATGTACGACGAATGAGTTTGTTGTTGATTATTTAATTATTATTTTATTATTATCCTAATTATTTTTTTAAGTACAATGGAATTGCCTCATGAATATGTATATACAGTATATATATATATATATATATATATATATATATATATATATATATATATATATATATATATATATATATATATATATATATATATATATGTATATATATATACATATATGTACATAAGCTTGGTTGCTCTGCATTGCTTTGCCTCCAAAAGGCAAATATGTACATGAAAAATACATTTAAAATGAAGTAGACTAATAATGATAATGATGTCAGGTTATGTTAGGCCAGCAGAAAAGGCCTTGCTGGCCACGACTGCTGTATATCAAACCTTTATACAAGATTTTATTCAATTCAGAAATATATTTTTACATTTTTAAACATATTTTTCAAACACTTTTTGAGCACAGCCATTGATTCATATCTTATCAGTTCTATTTCATAGATGTTCCATAAATTGACACTTCGATTCTCTCCTGGTGGCTGCCAAAAAAAAAAAAAAAACTGCAGAAAAGCTGCACAGGACTATAAGCTGCAAGACTCAACTCACCAAAGTTGCATTTTCTGTTGCTTTGTTCACAGCCTCAGCTGTCCATCTTTTACTTTTTATTGGAAGCTTTGACTCCTCCTACACCTCCTACTCCTACTTATTATGTCAAGCAAAGTCCTGATCAATCCTGCCAGCATTGCAGATAACTTTTTCATGCCACCATAAAAAAATAAAAAATAAAAACTCAATAGTGTATTTTTTTTCCTGAATTTTTTAGCCAGACTCAACCATGAGCATCGTTAATCTTAGTGTTTCTACTGTAATTGCTCCAAACACACTCACATTGTAAACAGGAGAGCAAGCAGAGAGCCTAATGAAAGGCCTATTTCAGGATTCCAGTTTCATGCCAGACCAATGGGCAAGACAGCATTGCATTATGGGGAGATGGGAAGATGAGTGACGCTATCTAGACCGCAAATAGAAGAACTGTGGTTTGCTTGCAGAAGTTTTGTAAGATGTTTTTTTTTCTGCGCAGTGACAATCCTGACAGTTGACCAGAATTTCTCTAGCAGATATTTCCAGATTTCCCACACCAACTCACCATCATCACTTAAAGGAATAGTACACGTATTTAACCACTCAGCAGTAAAATGCCTTTAATTAGTCTATTATTATTTGGAAAACGTAATTATTTTTTGCTTGCAATTTGTTCCTATAACCCTTGTGCAGAATTTTAGGTAATTTTCCTCCGTATAATTCCAAGAGTATTTTAGGCAAGGGATGGCACATTCCTGGGACTGTGATAACTGAGTGGTCATGTCATGTTGAACTTTGACATCTTGTCACCATCTGAGTAAAATTTCAGATCCCTATTGTCTTCTTGCAATGTTGTGATGTGAAGATCCAAACCTTAAACAAAATATCGCACAAAGGTTAGTAATACCTTTTGACACTTGCTGCCGACTGAAAATAACATCACATGTGCCAATATATATATATATATATATATATATATATATATATATATATACATTTAGCTCACAAACAAAGTTGAATACAAACTCTGAGGTATGTGAAACGCTAGACATTGCATGTATTTAAATATAGCGTGACAAATTGTCTCCTCAACTGTGACTTTCCAAGGTGAGAATCAACAGCAACAATTCACAGGAAGCTCATCTGAGGACAGGAGATGAGGGCCGTGCGTGACGTCAACAGAACTGACAACGTTTGCCTGAAATGAACTTTAAGTGGCAGTCGTGTCAATTTGCATCTTTCTACCGTTACCTTTCTACCTTTGGATATATGTTAAACTTCACCTTCACAATTTTGACAGTTAAATCAAAAACTTTATTTTTACCACAACTAAACAAGAAATACTATTAGCATTGACCAATAAACCTGATATACATCGGGCACGGGGAGGACACGCAAAGTCCACACAAAATTGAACTCAGAACCAATGAACCTGACCTCTAGTTTAGGTACATACATCTGAGTAATATTTGTGAGGAAAGCATAAACTAAAACTTAAAAAGTCTCTTGCTAAATATACATGCAAGATACTTTGCTGTGAGGGTTAAAAACCAGTAAATAAGGGACAATACACTTCAAAATAGTTTAAATTTCTAAAAGGTGTTGATAGTAAAGATGTATGCATTTTGAGTAGGTCCAAGTATATTCTTCAAGAGCATAGTAATCATATATTAGCGTAGTATAATAATTATATAATAATAATTATAATAATTGTATATTAGTTTTATTAAACAAGTAATACACTCCTACAAGATACGTGACTGGCTCCCAGTGCAACTACTGACTAATGAGGGCAGGAGTTGTAATCCACTCCCACCCAGGAGTTGTATCTACTATTGCCCTCATTGGTCGATGGTCGCGCTCAGACCCCATCATGTGTCTTGTAGGAAAGCCTGTCTCCCTCCTGAAACTCTCATACACTGTTAAGCAGATTCAAAGAGAGAGCAGGAGAGCAGCACGGCAGCAGAGTGTTGTAAACCTTTTACCTAGATTTTTTTTTTTTTTTTGGTAATAATTTGGAATTTCAAGTGTAAACTCTGCTTGTTATCATGTTTGGTCTGTGACTGACTTCACTATAATTTGCTAAAACGAGGCTGACCGCAGCTCTACATGAGGTTACAGCAAAAGGATGGAAATGGGAAGGGATAACGGTACAGTTACTGTATAAGGTTTAATCATTTAAGAAGTAAATATGTGTACTGCAGTAATATTTGTTGTAATATGTAAAATATAAATAATTTCACATGTGAAATTATATATATATATATATATATATATATATATATATATATATGTGCGTGTGTATATGTATATACGTGCATGCGCATTGGGCTGGATAGGGTCAATAATAGTTGATATGCTTTTTTGAGTCCAGAGAGCTAAATTTCATTCAAGGTTAAACTGACGGGAGACTGCTGATAAAATGAATATGACAGTGGGAGAAAAAAAATGCCTCATACTCCATCAGGTGGTTGCAGGCTTATTTGGGGTGCATTTTGAAGCAATCTTTCGCAGACTAAGAAACCAAATTGCTTCTGGACAACTGAATGATTTCGGTGTTGACTGGTTAAATGAGGGTCTGGCATGACACTATGGGAAAAAATATATAGATTCAAAATATATAGTATACACTGTACGCATATCCACTATACACACAATAGGTGACATTTACAATTAATGTTTTCAGTCGTAATTAGTTGTGCTGAAAGTTTGGATTTTATTATATTTTCCCCCTCAGTCGGCAAAAGATGAAAACTGGAGCGGGAGGCAGGTGATGACATTTTGTTAATCTACGAGATGATGCCTACGTTCGTTTAGTGGCAGATGGCGCGTGGAAACAAAAGTAAAATGCCAGGAGGGTGTTTGGCATTTGACAATAGAGTGGGTGGGGGGGGGGGGGATTCTTTTACAAGGTATGTGTGGGAAGCTTTGTTAAATTGCGTAATTTAAAGAAAAGCAATCAAAACTGTTTGAATTACTGCATCGGTGAATGTACACTTAAAGAAATTGGAAGATTTTTGATAGTCAGCAAAATATTAACAAGCCTCCGCCATGTTTTACAGTTACAGCGGTGTTTTTTTATTTATTTATGTATTTATTTATGTTGAACAAAAAGGCTCTTCAAAAAAGGTTATCTTGTAATCATCCTCTGTTGGTATAAACAAAATTATCCACCAAAGAAAATCTTTATTTTTGACCTTAACTGCACTGCAAGGGAAACGCATTGATTCGCTGTTACGAATGACAAAGTGAAATCATTAGGCTCAATCCAATAAATTGCATGTGAGTTGGCTGATCATTAGCGTTAATTAAGACTAATCCCACTCTGAGCCAGTTGAAGTGGATCTGTGGCCATGGCAACCCACTCCCAAATGGTGAGATGAGGCCTGCTGCTGCCTCTTCACTCCCTGCAGCAGTCATTGTGATTTGTAGAGCAATTACCACGCAGGAAGAGGAAAAAGAAGCACTTGTGACAAACAAGTCAGTGTCTTAACGAAATTCTCGCAGTGTCACCCAGAACACATTATGTGATGGAAAAGAGTTGTGTGCAATTTAATCCCTACATAAAAGGGGGGTAGTATAGCATACGTTAAGACTGCAAATCATGCATACTGAGGGAATATTAGGTCATCTTGAGCATTGGGAGTTTAAGTGTAGCTCATCTACTTTCCAGCCACACGTTGGAAGTGACTTTGGGACTCTACGCTGTGGCGTAAACTGAGAATTAATTTTTGTCAACTTCAGACCTGTTTATTGTGAATGTGATGATTGCGGGTTAGTCGTCGAACTTGGCTCAATACAGCCATCTAGCGGATTGCTGCTGTGAACAACATATACTTTTATGGCGTTCGTGAAAGGGTCGCCTCGGCTCAATTAACGTCAACTACAAAAGTGAAAGCGTAGGGCGGGGTGGAATGAGAGGCGTATAAGTGTTTGCGCTGTAAAATAATTTCTTGATCCTTCACCAACGATGTTGTAATGTGGGCGTAAAACACCAGTCCCTTTTTCTTCCGGATATCCGGGAGCTTTTCGCTGCTAATGTGACGCAGATACCCACAACTCCCGGTGACTCATTCACTTTATTTGCAGTATGCTTTCGTTACCTAAAACAAAACATTTAGACAAAAATAGATCATATCGCAACAGATATTAGATAAGACATCACAATTTATGCATTTTGCATGATGTCATTTGCAAATGCGGTTTACCTACACCATTAGTGAAACACGTTCTGTTTCAATTGTCTTTATTAAGTTAAAATGCAACGAGTTCCGAACGGTTGGTCCGCTGGCTGTGAGCTGTCCAAACATGGCTACAATGAGTTACAGAATTCCCTATGTTTCTACTCTCAGTCTCACTACCTACGTTTGACTAACCTTTTGGGAAATTGACAGATCTCTTGAGAAACATTATTTTTGCCTGCACTCAACTCACGACAATAACTCTTTTGTTTTACTTAGATTGGGTTTAAATGTCTTATTTCGTCCAGTGCCTCTCACTTTGTTTTGTTTAGCTGTTGATGTGTGAGTACTGCGAAACAATTTCACATCTATCCGTCCATATTTTATGAAAGTATTCCATCCAGTTATAATGGATGCCCCCGGTTTACGAGATTAATCCATTTCCCGGTTGGGATCATAACGCAATTTCGCAATCCAAACCTGTTAATTTGCTAATGCATGTTAAACCCCAGGGAAAAACATTAAAATTGTATATAAATATTTAAAATGGTATCAAAATAGTATAGCATGTGCTATGTATGTAAAATATACATTAGGGGTGGCCAAGTTCGGTCCTCAAGAGCCACAATCCAGACTGTTTTCAATGTATCTCTTCAACCAACACACCCGAGTCAAATCAGCGTCGTTATCAGGATTGTGCAAAGCATGCTGATGAGCTAATCATTTGAATCAGGTGTGTTAGTTGAAGAGACACAATGAAAACAGGCTGGATTGTGGCTCTTGAGGACCGAACTTGGCCACCCCTGATATACATGTATACAATTAAAAAACACAAATCATAGAAAGGCTTTATTTACCTTTATGTGACGAGCTTGTTAGGCCATAATCCCTAGTGAGGGTAGTCTAGGCTATCTTATTTTAGCCTTCTTCATATTTGATTTTCTCCAGCTTCGTTCCCATATCAATCATCTTCTTACTTACATCACTAGCAATCTTGGTACCCATGGTTCATCCATTCAAGTTTGAATAAAGCAGTAAAAAGCACAATAAATAGTTATTTTAAGCACTCAAATGCGATACAGTCCGTAGCATGCCGCCATTTTGACGGTGACGCCAAGCAATAGCAGACCAGCATCTGAGTGACGGGTTGCAGCGCAGGCAATTTGACGGGACCAGAAAATAAGAGCAATTACCTAAAAACGCCTGAAGATGGAAACAAAACAACAGTACTGCCACATAGTTTTGAATCTATCCGTCCATATGAAATGATTCCATCCAGTTATTATATAGTGTGAGGTGCTCACTGATAATTGTATATCATGCAGCTCCCATGCAGGTGGACAAGTTCATATACCTCTTCTCAAAAAAATGTCTACTTTATCCGCTCTCTCAATGTGTCTCTCAAAGCAAAAGTCATTTGTCATGCAAAAGCATCAAACAGAACTACTTAGTTTACCCAAATGAAAATGCTTAAGCACACCTTTCTAAAATGAATTTATTTCCAATCCAAACAGTATTTGCATAAAAAGTGACATGAATGATTACCTAAAAAATCTTAAATAAAATTCAAGTACGATAAATATGTTTTGACTAAGCAATACAATTGCTGGAAACAACTGCGTTCCTCCAATTTCTATTCCATTTATACGGAAAAAAATACCATTTGTGCTTATATGTGCAACTGACCAAAAATTCAGTTTTTTTTTTTCTTGAATGAGTATTTTCAGTGAAAATTATTCTCTTGAAAAATGTCAGACTATCACCAACGTGGATATGGGTTGAAAACATTTAGTACTGCAATTATGAATCGTGGAAATGTATCAAGTTGTATGAACGATGAAAAAAAACCTTTCGCTAAAATTGAATAAAAACAGGATCAGTATTAGTATTTTGGTTACATTTATTGTAATTGCCAACCAATCTGGAATAACAAAAAAGCTGTACGGGTCAACTCTCCGTTTCATTAGAATAAACAAACATGACATGAATGAGTCATCTTCTAAAACAACCCCATCTTATATTCCACCATCATGTGCGGCTCACCCATCACTTCACTCTGCGTTGGGTCTGAAAAGACAAATCATGGCTAGTTAGCAACAAAATAACATTTCTGACTATTGACTGTAAACGAGTCGGCGTGCACGTCACCATTGAGGATGTCCTCAAAGCCGATGGCGTCGTCAGTGCCTCTGAGTGTATCCAGCGCTAGGTTGGAGCTCTGTAAAAACGGCAGACGCTGGATCTGGGGCGAAGAGAGAAATCAAAAGGCAAAAATGGAATTTAGACCGCACTGACGTCAACGCACGCAAAATATCACATGGTTTACCTGTCTGGCTGCCCTATATTCCATCTGCAACTTGAGTGGGGCATGAAGACCTTGGATGTTTCTCAGGGTAGCCAAATTCATCTTATCCTGGTTCAACTGAAACTGTTTGCCGCACAAACGCACCATAGCATTAGCGGAGAGAATACTTAACAGAAAAGCTGACCGTCAGGTTGTAATGCTTACTCAAATATCAAAACAGCAAAAAGTAACCATCAAAGGAGAATGTGTAGACCAGTAACCATCAAAGGAGAATGTGTAGAGTTTGTCCAGACCTACAAATACCTGGGTGTGCAGCTGGACAATAAACTGGATTGGACTACCAACACAGAAGCTCTGTGCAGGAAAGGACAGAGCCGACTGTACTTCCTCAGAAGGCTGGCGTCCTTCAACATCTGCAAAAAGCTCCTGCAGATGTTCTACCAGACTGTTGTGGCGAGCGCCCTCCTCTATGCAGTAGTGTGCTGGGGAGGCAGCACCAAGAAGAAGGACGCCTCGCGTCTGGATAAACTGGTGAGGAAGGCGGGCTCGGTTGTGGGCACAGAGCTGGACAGTCTGACAACTGTGGCTGAGCGACGAGCGCTAAACAAGCTGCTATCAATCATGGACAATCCAACACATCCACTACACAGCATCATCCACAGACAGAGGAGCTGCTTCAGTGACAGATTGCTGTCACTGTCCTGCTCCACGGACAGGCTGAGGAGATCATTCCTCCCCCATGCCATGAGGCTCTTCAACTCCACCCGGGGCAGTAAAAGCTCACATTAAACTCAAAACCTCATACTCTGCACTGCACTATTCACTTTATACAAGCACCTTAATTATACTTGCACTAGACTCCAACGATTCACACTATTCTGTTTACACTGTTAACAAGCACCTTAAGTATACTTCTGTACTGGACTTATGTGTATCTTGTGTATTTTATTTCTCATATTTTATATCTCGACTTGAGGATACTGCTGGAAATGTGAATTTCCCTACGGGGATGAATAAAGTATCTATCTATCTATCTATCTATCTATCTATCTATCTAAAAGGTGCAACGTAGTCTATTTGTTTACCTTAATTCATCCAATACAGACATTCAATCCCAGGTAAATATGACTTCCAAAAATTGTTTAAATGAAAGTAATTAACTGTTAAATTAACCAATTACATTATATGCTAAAGCAGAGGTGTCAAACATAAGGCCTGTGGCCTATTCTCTGGCCCAAGAATGGATTTAATCCAGCCCGGGAGATGATTTTGTAAAGTATAAAAATTAGATTTTTTTTTCCAATCACTGAAACACTTGAAATGGTTTATACTTAACAGTAATGTACATGTTTTATTATAACTAGTGATGTTGTTATATTAATACATACCATGATTTTATTGGTCCGGCCCACTTGGGAATAGAGTTTCTTTTATGTGGCCCGCAAGCTAAAATGAGTTTGACAACCCTGCATTAAAGTATATGATAGTATTATGTAAAGTGAAAGTATTTGTACATAACCTACCTACTTAGCATCCATATTTGTGCTCTTCTACTTATGTTTTTTTCATTTGTTTTTTATGACATTCGTGTGGACAGTGAAATAAGAATTTTATTGTACAAAGAAACATTTATACACTGCGCATATGACAATAAACACTTTGAATCTTTAAGTCAGTAATAACCATTAAAGTGTTCATCAATTTACATCTGTCAGTAATTGATTACTTTAGTACTTAATGTAATCAGTATTGATATTTAATTCACAAGCCATTTTTAGAAATACTTGAAAAAAAAATAGAAGAAATGACACAAACACCTGAGATTTGAATGTCTGGACCAAAAATAAATAAAACCAAAATGTTTTGGGGATTGAAGCATTTACTATTTGTGACGGTCCAAGCGTGTTTGTTAGTGACTGATAATTGCAGAGTGATGCAATTTTCTGAGCCAATCAGAATCGAGTTCTCACCAATACCATACGCCCATATGTTTGTGGGACAGTGCACAAACATTGTAGATGCGCAACAAAACACCTGATGGTATTCATATTTTTTAGTTTTACAATATACCAGTACAGTTTACAAGAAAACAAATACTTTTTTTGATAGCTTCCAATTTCCATTCTTTTGAAGAGTTGGAAATTTATAGTCATATTACGAACACTTCTATAGTTGCATAAGAACCCTGGGCCTTGAACCCATGACATTTTTTTTTTAACTGTTGTATACAAGTAGTGTATTTTTTAGGGTACCCAAACAGTGGAGGGCATTTGTAAGAACTGGAAATTATGTTAGTGTTTTCTCATTATCATTGTAACATTCCTATAGTTTAAATAATTTATATATCATTGGCCACATACGTAGGATAAATGCCCAAGTCACTTTTAGATAGCTGTGCAACTAGTAAAAAAAAAAAAAAAATAGAGCACATGCTGGGATTCAACTTTTTGGAGTATTTAATTAGAATGTTTCTGAAACAAACTTGGTCACTACTAACCCAAACCCTATTTAGACTCGTAAATCAAAATACCACAATTATACCAGCTCTTTGAACAGAAATAAGCGCAAAAGGCATAAGCAAAATCATCATCTGGTTTCGAAAGCTAGTTGATATTGTACTCTTAACTTACATGTTTTTCTGACAGCTCCAGGGGATGGGCGGGAATGATCTCATTCTTTACATTGTTGAAGCTAATCAATAAAGGACAACATACACAATTATTGTGTCTGATTTCAGTCAGAGTTCATATGCACTTTCTTAATTTGAATATAACCACTTGTTTATTAGAACAGTGCATACATGATGAAACTCACCCATTGCGCAACGTATCATGAACGCCATGGGTCCCAGGTGGACACAAGCCAGTCACTGGTACGCTGTCTTTCAACTGAGACCGGATACCTCGAGAATTCTGATGTTCGTTCCATAAACATGTTAGTATTTCACATTGTACAATCAAACACGAAATAATGTCAAATAATCTGTCTGAATTCAAGGAAGAAACTCGCATTTTAAACGCTAGCTAATGAGCAATTAGCTGCAGTGACTAATCATATTCACAACGAATTGGACTATAGAAATTACGGGAAGCAAAAGACCCACTAATCGATAATTGCAGATATTTCTAGATATCATCAAAACGATCAATTTAAATTAACGACAAGAAAAAGAGAATTGCCGTACCATTATGACCAGTCAACTTGCGCTTTCAATTCAATACAAGGAAACGTGTCGCATGTTCTAGACGTCATTTCCGCCAATGACGTTAGAGATTATGCGTCGATTTCATTTCTAATGTTTCTAGAATATTTCCGAACAAGGCTATGCTTTGTAAACAAAAAAAACGCCTACGAATATTTACTGCTCTTGACTAAGAATCATATTGGACAGTTAAAACATACAAACACAACATTTAATTGCTTTATAAATTTTTTGGTTTTCTGAAGTTCGTTAAGGGGGTATAGCTCAGTGGTAGAGCATTTGACTGCAGATCAAGAGGTCCCCGGTTCAAATCCGGGTGCCCCCTCATATTATTATTATTGCAAGGCCGGTTGGGTATTTGTTCACTTCATGCTTTAACTTCGTTGACCGTCATCAAAAATACCATTTGAATTTAAATTGGTGGCTGATTTGTCTAAATACAAAGTTCTTGTTCGTATGATAGGCATGCTAAAACACTCTCTCCGCCAGTCCAATTTCTCTCCGAAAGGTGCTTGAGACATGGGTAAAATTTTCAGAACATTTGCACATTTTTTTCTCGTCGCTTTTGATAAGTCATATTGGCTGCTTATCGAACGACTGACTGACTTGCATCGTATTTCTCTATATAAAAAATGTTGCCTGTCATTTTAAAATCACAACAGCAGGGGGCAACATAAGGCTGTAAAAAGGAAAACGTTTTAACCCACACCTCAAGCGTCCAACACCGATTGACGATGGCCAGTGTCCTGCACGTTGTCCTTTTTTTTTTTTTTGCGACACACCTGATTCAAATGATCAGATCATTGATCATCTGCAGGGTTAGTTGATGAGCTAAACATTTGAATCAGGTGTTCTGCATAGAAAAACCTGAAAGGCATGCAGGACACAAGCCCTTGTGGACTGCAGTATGACGTTTCAGGTGTAAGAGAGTTAATTAGGCAGCATACAAGTTATTATCATAATAAAATACATGTGGTTTAATAGCAATTTTGAATTTAATCGTGTGTGTGTGTGTGCCATTGTTTTTTGCTACACAGTGGGGGAGAAAAAAACGGGTTTTACTGCCTTTGTGGGGACCTCTTGCAATTGTTATTTAGTTGGACCCACAAGTTCAAACGTTTGTGTGAGTTTGTGCGCGCATGGTTTTTTCGCTGCAAGGTGGGGATAAAAATCCCGGGTTTTACAGACTATATGGGGACCTCTTGCCTTTTTGTTGAACCACACAAGTTCAGACCTTTGTGCGTGTGTGTGTTTCAACCATGTATCTGTCTTTAAATGGTCAATATAGGATTTAAGGCTAGGACTACTGATAATTTCATGAAAACACACTGCATGCACACACCACAATGCCTGCTGCGTCCACTTGGTATGTTTAGTAATCGCAAGCGGTACACATAACAACACAGACATTGAAGATCCAGTCACGCATGCACACACGCTCACACACAATTTCCCTCGGCTCATTGGCCCAAAAAGTGCCAAGTTACTTTATTATTAAAAGCCAAAGTCGAGGCGGCAGGCTATTCACAGACCTGGAGCCATGAGCTGACCAAGGAAATCAGGTCAGCAGAGTTACTGACCTCTTTTGAATCTCTTATTTTACATGCTACTGCTTCATAACAGTGCATCAGAGCTGATTATCAATTCACCCCTTACAAAACAGCTCCCGAAGTGATGCAGCCCATTTCTACACCCATGGCGAATTTTCTCATGCCGTATTTATTTGAGAGTAACACACAGTACTTTTCTGCCAATCTTCTTTTCCCTCATGTGATGTGATGATTAGAGTGGCCCGAGTCCAGGCTGAAGCTTTGAATTACAGCCAGCGGCATCCATTATGTCATCACATTAGCTTTGCATTTCACATTTAAAAGGAACAAAATGAACCTGCTTTAGTCAATCTCACACATGTTCAAATGTGAGCAATGACAAAAAACTATATATATATAGCCATGTGCTACATGTGCTAGTTCTTTTCATATAATCTTTTAGCATTTTGAAGTTTAGATTTTTCTTTTTGGTTTTGATTTGAAGATTGAGTCAGCAATATTTAATTTCAGAAATGTCAAAAGGTTTTTGGTGTACTTTGCTGACTGACTGCAAATGAGAAAGTGACTGTGACAATCCATGACGGCTGCCTTTATAATATTTAATATCGATGGTAATACTTAGAGCCCTCTGTGCTGATTCTATCGTTTTACACTGCCTAAAGGACTTCTGAAACAATTGCCAAAGCATATGAAAGTACATTAGATAACCAGAAGGAGTCACCATGTGACATGAGACCATTTTTTTGTCACTCTTTTCATGAACATTGTTTTGTTGCGACATGAGTTAGTCCTTAACAACACTTATCAACACTAGCTAAACATTCCACAGTCATCTCCTGTACCATTTATATGGATCCAATCTCAGCATGCAACATAAATTCAAGCAGCTCATAATCACAACCAGGGCGTTGTCTGATCATGTCTCCATCAGAACTCTAGTGGGAGATTGTTAGCAATCAAGAGAAGCTTTAACTTTGAATTTTAACTATGGGAGGGAGATTATGCACAGATATTTATAGACACGTATGCACTTGCACAGATATACACACACACACACATAGAAATGAAGAGTCTTTAGGGTTCATTATTTTAATTCATTTAAAGAGTTACTCGTCTGGATCCCAGGCCTCATTAGATAAAGCCTTCCTGTTCTCCATCAGTACATAATTGAAAGTAAACAAAATATCCATCAGCAAACACTGTAGCCTTGTTACAGCTCCTTTTACAAAGACAATTTTCTTCTTTACTTGGCTTAATTAACATTTCTATTTTAAAATGTGTAAATTAAGCTAATACCTTATGGTAGAGGCGGATAGTAAAATTAAGTTATCTGTTTGTTTTTTTTTGTGAGTTATCTAACTCCTTCAGTAATTCAAGAAACCCTCCCCCCCTCAAAAAAAAAAAAAGATCATTAACACAAGTTAATTAAACAGTGAATTGTAGGACACAATCACAATCTCCGGTGTTGGCAATTAGCCGCTAACGAGCATGTTGCAGTCTCGTGACGCGCACGAAACATGTGATGCATTTGGACATTTCAAACTCAGGTAGAATGTATTATTTTATTTATTCATGTATGGATTTATTTTATATATATTCCCAATTATCCGTTAAAGATTTATTTACCAAATAATTGACTTAATGATCTGCTGTTACCCACTGCCTAATTTAACTAGGAATTGTCGAATACAGTGGTACCACTACTTTCGAACACCTCTTGTTACTATTACGACTAAATTCAAGATACGAATGGCGACAATGTTTTTGACAAATTATTCACAGAAAAACACATCTGAACCATACCATTTTGGGCTGTCCCGTCTGCCATTAGCATTGTTAGCATGTCATTAGCACTTTAGCAATGACATCACGCAGGAAGCACTTCGCATGACCCAAATTAAACTTAAGTAAACTTACCTGTTCATATTATTGCTCCTGTGGACTTGTAAATGATTCATGGATCACTGGAAATTGAATAAACTGGACTAGAATAAAAATATATAAATTCAACATCCTTAAAAGTTCTCTCTCAGTCTCTCTCTTTCTGTCTCGCTCTCTCTTTAACGCTCGCTTGCTCTCTCAACTCATCACCAACACACCAGCACCATCTCAAGGCAAACAAGTAAACAGCATTTATATTGTCAACTGCTAAAATTAATTTGATTAATTTACAGGGTTTATAAGTGTTGTTTACTATTCTTTACGTTTCTTCTTTGTCCAAATTCTAAGAATTTCAGCCCCTCAGCAATCAATATGATCATGTTTTTAGTCTTTCGTGAAACAGACTGATTATCATTGTCTTAAATCGACTTTCATTTTGGAAAACAACAATCAACATTTATGCCTATTTTATAACAAGTTACGAAGTAACTCAGTAACCGAATCATAAAAGTAATATGTTGGTGTATTTTCTGTACTATTTTCGCATACATCCGAGAAAAATGTTTTTTCCCATTACACAAACAAACATACTTATATAAGACTAGTCAAATATTAAATGAATCTTTAGTTGAAGCCCTGCAATTGTTTGTTACATTCCAAGACTATATAGAACATCAAAAAGACAAGAACATTGACTTTGTATTTTCCTATATCAGTAGGGTACATACTCGCTTGTGGTCAGCACACATATATTATTATATAAAAGTACCTGCAAAAATGTCTTTCATACCCTCTTTGAAAATCTGGCATTCAGCTCCTGTGTGAAAAATGTCTTAAGTCTAAATAACAAAAGTAACAACAAGTATCGGGAGCCAAATAGACTCAGGTCAAGTATAGTCCATTCAGTCTTTCACTTATAAAGTACAGACATTAATGAAAGAAATAACCAAACAGCTGAAAGTCATTCTGCATAGCTCTTCTTTGTCTCCCTTTGTGTGCAGTCAAAGCAGATGCTGATATACTCTTGGGAATTGAATAGAAGAACGTTAGACTGACTTTTATTGTGGTGTGACTTTGTACTTAGCAAGTCAGATGAAGGAGTTGAGCCTTCCTCAGAGGCATAAAATTAATTTTCCAATAAACCATAACCTTAGTTCCTACACTCTAAAAAGGCTAGCCCAATTATGGGCCAAAGAAGAACTGACCCAATATTTGGATCAATTGGACCCACCTTTCTAGGTTGTTTCATACAAAGCAACCCATTTTTTTAATGGTCTTGTACGAAACGACCCAATTTTGTGTAAAACAACCGATAAATTTGGGTCATATTGACGCAAAATTTGGCTCTGTGATATTTTTTTTTCCCCCATAAGGTTCATTAAAGTACGTTTTGATATCTAGATTCTAGACTTGTCTTCAAGACTAGAATATGGACTTGACAAGTCCATATTCTAATTATATTTTGTATAGTAATACACAATAACAGATCACTCCTAGCGTCTCGTGCAGGAGACATATAATTGTGGAAAAAGCAGATCTCAAAAGGTGCTACGATATTTTAACAGGGTTTTGCTGGAGTCAGCAAATCTAATTTAATGCTCGTTAATGTGGTGATGTTGTGACACTGTGTAAAAAAAAGCGTTGATGCATGTCCCAAACAAAGGTGGTCTACGATAAAATTACCTCAGTGCAATTGGAGTGTTGACCCTAACTCAAGTGTTCAGCCTATTTTGAAAAATAAATGTTCAAAAATCTTTGCTCTCTTTTAGGTTTTCTGATGCTTAAAACGTTTCATACTTGCATTCGAACAGTTCTCTTTTCAAATTAAAAGCAAATTAACTGAAACATTTACAACTTCTTACTAAATTGTGTTTTTTAGTGACTCCTTTGCAAAGTTTTACCCAGCCATTCATTTTCTAGAGCCGCTTATCCTAACAAGGGTCGCAGGCCTGCTGGTGCCTAGCCTAGCTGTCTATGGGCAGTACTGAACTGGTTGCCAGCCAATCGCAGGGCACACAGAGATAAACCATTCACAGACCCAATCACACCTAAGGACAATTTAGTATGTCCAATATACCAGCCATGCATGTTTTTGGAGTGTGGGAGGAAGCCGGAGTGGCCGGAGAGAACCCACACGGGCTCGGGGAGAACATGCAAACTCCACACAAGAAGACCAGAGAGAGTAGGATGTGAACTCGGCTCCCTGAACTGTGAGGTGGATGTGCTAACCACTGTTCTTCTGAGCTGGCCGCAAAATTTTATATGCCTTTATTTACTTATTTATTTTTATGGATTCCCATTGTCATTAGTGATGTAATTTCCAGTATATGAGCAAGGAATAAAAAAATGATGTAGGATAATATATTTTCTGGAGTTGTTAAATAAAATACAGAATGAATAATATAGTTACAAAATTGAATAAATCAGACGCAGATGGCAAAGTTAAGTCTTTTATTTATTTCTTCGTTTTTTTTCGTCCAAAAAAATGGTTCAGGGGTACTGGGCTGAATAAAAAAAAAAAATCATATGATTGAAGAAAGATTGAGCACCAGTGCTATAGAAGATCACCAAATGTATTCTATAAATATTCATGCAGCACTGCTGCCGCATTTGTGTTCATTTTATGCACCAGTAGTCAACATTGCTGTGAAAACAATACTTTCACTGAGTATAAGCAGGGAAGAAAATGACCTTCTGAATCAATTATAAATATCACTGCACCTGTCCAAGGGTATTTTGGTTTAATCAAATTAATTTAAATAAATGCTTGCTTATAGTGACGCCGACTAAAGCCAAACAGAGCTCAGCAGTTTTGCCGTTTCGGGTTGTGTATATGCTGACATGCGTGTCTGCATGGCTCTCGTTGCACAAAAACTGCTGAAACAGCCAAGTCCTCTTTGTGCAAAGTAATGGCACTAAAATATCCCCCGTACATACGATACTGTAATCTCTCGACTGTCACACAACAATGCAGCTGTAGAATAATGATGGACAAAGAAGGATTATATCATGCTAGGTTAATGGATGGAGACCACCACGCATTGTGTTATTGCATGCCACTAATCTTCCTGAATCATATATATATATGTCAGCCGTTATGTAGTTTATAGGAAAAACAGGTGAGGGCTCCCAAATGCAATTTCTCCGAAGTGCTAATGTATTCGGAGAATTATTTAAATGAGGTGCCTCTGCCCTTCTTTTATTTAATTTAAATGCACAAAAAGAGGCATCTATATGATTCCATTTAAACAAGAATGTTGTAGAGAAGATAAATGAGATTAAAGAGATGGCATGTTATAATGATATCTCCTGCCATTTTTCTGTTTCATGTTAATTTTAATCTGGTGATGCTCTGCAGTCCTAAATAGTCAGATTTGCTCCTTTCCGTCTCTGTAAGCAAGTCGGAATTAAATGTTCCTCTTCGCTTTTTCTTCGCTCTCCTCTTTTCATTCATCAGGAGAAATCCATTTGTTCTCAATTCACCACGGATATTCTTTTGTTGGCTCAATTGACTTTTATGTTTTATCGTCATGAATTCATTCACGATTTGAAGCTATCAGAGTGCAGCATGAGTATTTTGCTAATTTAATTAACTCTGTCTCCATTAAACAGCCAAGCAATGCATCTACTACATTATATGTGAATACAAATATTATGATCACATTTTTTATCCAACTACAGTAAATTCATCCATCCATTTTTTTTCAAGTTGTTTACCTAAAGCATGATCTAAAAATGGTCCGGATTTTTCAGACTATAAGGTGCATCGGTATATAAGGAGCAGTATCAAAAATTAAGCAAAACATTTTTTTTTTTGGTCACGGATAAACTGCACCGGACTATAAGCCGCAGGTCATAGCATCAGATATTTGTGCAGAAACATGATATGTGGAAAGTTTTATTTTTTCATTTGTTTTTTTTTATTGTTTTTAACTCAACATACCTGCCATGTTTAGCATTAACATATGTATAGAAAATGGATGGATGGATGAATATTTTCAACATAACAAAATACTGCAGAGTTTAATAACAGATCAAAATCAATAATCGATAGCGTCTTCTTCTGTCTCCCTTTATTGAAAATATAAACACAGTGGACGCATACATGATGTGATGCCAGGCGGCAACATGTATGACCCCCGGGGCAGGCTCTGCTTTGCATGTGGTGAAGCGACGGGCTCATTGTCAAAGTCTGTGTTGGACTACTTGCATCAATTGTTGAAAATTGTTTCCAGTTTAAATAAGGATGACATTGTTTTTTGTTGTTTTTTTTCCCAGGCACTTTGATAAACCTTAAGTTATTTTATTTTTCAGTTTCGGACTAACCTGTGTAATCCCTGTAAAAAGTATTTAACCTTTGTCGAAAGTTTATTTATATAGCTTTTTTTTCTTTTTTTTTCTTTAAGAAAGATACAATTTTGGGCATATTTAGATGATACAGCATGTGTATGTGAGTGGGGGCATGAAATGTTTTCTCTCGCCTGGAGGGGCTTTGCTTGAATGCATAAAATGATTGATTACGTTAGTACTTCATTACCTAAAGTAATTGATTATTTTATCAATGAATTCATTTAGCACCAGCCACTTTTTGGACACTGTTTTAGCCAAATACTAAAATGAAAAAGATATACATAAATAGATGGGATTTGATTACTGGGTTTGAATGAGTTAATAAATCACTACAGATGCAGGAGTTCAAAATCTTGCATAATGCAAAATAGTTTATCTCTTGATGTATTCTCTAGGCAATTAACTCATCTAAATAAAAGGGCACAGGCACATTTTATTGGTATGCGCGCTGTGTGAATAATGAAATATGATAGAATGCTTAAACCTAGTGCAGTATTTTGTCCAAGCATTTGATCTTTACATCAAAGGCACTTCACATCAAACCTTTGAAAGAAGACACCAGCCTTCAAAGTGCAAATACCATTACTAACACAAGGGAGCTGAAATTTTACCCAGATGGTGACAACATGTCAAATTTAAACATGACATGACCACTTACCACATTTCTCCAAGTATAAGTTGACCTCGCTTCTAAGTTGACTTCCCCCCCACCCTCTTTTTTTTACTTCAATTTGGGTGAATTTTACAAAAAAACGTGTGTACAAGTTCACCCTTGACTTAAGTGGTAACATAGATCATTGCTGTCCAATGAAAAACACACAGCTTGGTTTATTAAAATTAAGAAATGATGGTACTTTTAGAGGCATTTCTGCATTGTATATCAAGTAACATACTAATGCAGTTATGGGTGGGGTGGGGGGTGGGGGGGGGGGGGCAGAAACGAGACAAGTGTGAGGTAACGTATGCGAGCATGTAGATGCGAATGCTTTCAATGGTTTATTTTTTTGACACAGCCGAATATTCATTTGTCTAAAAGCCCTAAAAGTCATCATGACTATATGACATGCTAGATAGCTCCTCATATTTAAATCCCGGAGGTCCTGTCCTATCTCCTCGTCATTTGTTCAAACATCCTTTGTACTAAATAATACAGCTAAAATACTGCGAGATTAATATGGAAGAAAATGACTTACTTCCCATGGGTTCATATCACATCAGTAATAAGCATAGCGTTTACTGTACTTTATAACTTTATTTGTGGCAGTGCTTCTCAGATTGTGGGGAGGGCCCCCCTGGGGGTGTGCAAGGTGGTGCCGGGGGGGTGTCGGATGACCCCAAGGAAAAGGTTTTGTTTCTGTCATGTGAAACGTAATTGCAATAAAATAAGAATTTTCGTCTTTTTCATTTATTTATTTATTTATTTATTTATTTATTTATTTATTTATTTATTTTAGTTTCAGGCACTTTGATGTACTGGTGCTTGTTTTTTGTTGTTGTTTTTTTTCTGTTTTATACTAAGCTGTAACCCATAAAAACGCCGTAAAAATGATTAACAGCTGTTCAAAGGTGATTTGTAATACTTTCCTTCTTCTATTAATGTTAAAATGGATACAGGCTTCCGTATACTTATCCAATTTTTACAGATAATAATCTTATTTGAGAAGGGGGGCAAACGGTTTTCTCTTTCCTAGGAGGGGCTTGGCTAAATATAATTGAGGAGCACTGATTAAGGGTATTCAGGACAATTTTTGTGACGTCTGTTGATTTCCTCCTGGTCATTTAAAAGGTGAATCAACTCATTTTTTATTTTTTTTTAATTCAATGGCACCCCAAGGTTGTTATTGTTGTGAACGCTTCTTCAACAGCAGATACTATGAGTCCCTATGGGAGAGTTGGCAGTCAGGCTGATACAATTAATTAAAGTGGTTGAAAGTGTTTAGGGGCCAGTTTTTATCATAAGACATCATTAAAAATCTACCCACACCACAATGAATGACACTTTTCTAGGTCATTCTGTTAATTTGCCCCATAGGTTTATGCAGTCAATGTCTGTTATGATACAATTATGTATATTGAACGGAGGGCTGGGTTTATAGACCTCAGACATCACTTTGAATGTTATTTTTCAACTCAAAATCATTACAGTGTATTGTTATTATTAAATAGTTATGCAGTTTGAAAACCTGACCAACTTTGAAGTACTTCATCTGAACCTTGACCCCGCTTCAAATCACTAATTTTGAAAGCTAACCCAGCATTATCTGTGATAAAAAGGACAGCAATGTAAAGAAATAAAAAAACGGTCAAACACAGGGGTCCACCTACCAGCGTTGTTAGCTTGTCATAACGCCTTATGTCACATTACTCAGAGCACAACGGGGAGTCTACTATATTTAGTCAGGTGATGGGTATTTTTACTAAGTCAACCCGTGTTCTATGTGCCCTACAAGTCTTAACTTAGCAATCTAATTAGTGATTAATATTGCATTTGTAAAATATGAATTGAGGGTCGAGGGGTCAGCTGAACTTAACTTGACTCACGTTGGCTCAGAACACAGGTAAAACCCATCACGGCTCAGGTTGCGAAGGTCACATGACTATAGTCAAAAAACAGCGTGATTGGTTGTGATTAATTTTCAGATGAAAAAATGGTAGCCTCCTGACACGGATAAAAACAGTTGGATTTTGCTGCTTTATTTTCAGAAAACTCAACATTAATAAGAACACATATAACACAATACTGAAGAAAAAAAAATAGGGTTAAGACAACTAAACCATTTCCTGTACTATAAGGTATATTGAGCATGCCTTAGCAACCAAATCCTCTAATGGAATAAAGAATAAATAAATCAGTGCTGAAAGAACTATCAAAAATACTATTTGAAAAAGGCAATGCATATATTTTTTCCTTGATATTTCTACAGAATTGAACACACTTACGCCCATATTGAGTGCCTGGTCTATTTAATGCCATATTTCATTGCTGATGTATTCAACAGCTGAAAATATCCGGCGGTCTTTGTGTTCCTACTAGCCTATGGAAAAGGTCATTTCAGCCACCAAGTGCCACGACCTGTTTTTTTTTTTTTTTTTACTGGAAAAAAGAGGCATGTATGTACTATATACATAGATAATAAATACAATGATAATCAGGACAGAGTGGAAAAAGGAATCATATGCGTACAATAAATTTGCTGTTAAAGGTGAGCTGTGAACTTTGAAAGAAAGGAATGAGAAAAATATCAGCCCAGGAAGCGTGAATTTTTGCAACAGGTTGGAATGGTTTGAATCGATCAAGAGATGTTGTAGAAGTAGAATAATTAAAGAATAAAAATATGCCGGAATAAAAAAAAATGTAAACACATTTTACTTGGGCTACTTGTGTTATATAAACATATTTAAAACGTATTTAAATTCCTAACCAAATGAAGCGTTCATTTTGTAAGCAGTACAGTGGTATTTCTACTTACAGAATTAATTCGCTGCGAAAGTAAAATAAAAAACCCTTTAAATGAATTTTGTTAAATTACAAAAATGCATCAAAAAACAGTAACAAATACAGTACATTATAAAATACATCAGTACATAATTATCCAAATGTATGATGTGAAGAATGATTAAAGAATGCTCCTAAACCCTTTAAATTACTCATATTAATTGTAGCAGTAGACTATATGAATGCAGTTCACTTGTTTGCCTCGAACTGGTGCTGGTGTGTTGGTGATAAGTGCTGAGAGAGAGAGACCTTTTTCAGTAGTTTTATTTGTAACTTTTTATTTTACATTTCCAGTGATCCAGGAATCATTTACAAGTCCACTGAAGCAATAATATGTATTTTTTTATTGTTATTATTTTTAGCATGTAAGTTCACTTAAGTTTAGTTTGGGGTCATGCGAAGTCCTTCCTGTGTGATATAGTTGCAAAAGTGCTAACGACGTGCTAACAACGCAAACATTAGACGCGGCAGCCCAAAGCGATATGTTACATGTGTTTTTATGTGAATATGTACAATGTTAGCTGTAGCTAATGTCAATTTTGTATGTTAGTTCTAAATTGTTGATAGGAAGTGAGGATGAAACCGGGTAGAGATAAAAGTGGAAGACCACAGTAAACATGAATACAAAAAAACATGTCTCGTTTGTGGGCAAGCCCCCATTTGATAAATTATAAAAATCCATCACAAATGTAGATATCACGGGTTGTGATGTAGTACATCACAGTAATGTTGGCACAATTGATGGTGTCTCATGTCTTAAATTATATGCCAACAACGTCGCCTTTCATATCATTACAGACAATATTTTTCGCAGAGGCATTTATATAAGCTGATTTTTTTTTTTTTTTGTAACAAGAGGCGTTTGTACAGTAAGTAGAGGTACCAATATACGTGTACCATTTTGTCCAGAGCACACAATTCAGTCAGACATGTTGGCTTGCCGTGCAGGGATCATTTGAACCCAGCAGGACTTTGACTCATTATTCTACATTCTGACACTCACACACACACACACATACACATTCACACATTTTACACACTTCAACACAATGCCTTAACAGCAGGAACAGGCGACCAGTGCCTCTGCCAGCATAAACTGTCTCATTACTGTACTTTCCCATCAACACACATTTGGCCAGAAATGAATAAGAAAGGGTGCTCACTCCAAAAGGCCACCAGTTGTTGTTATCCACAGGTCAGTGGGTTGTGACCTCCATGTGCAAAGCACATGGGAACTGTGACAGTCCGCAGCCAAAAGAAGCCATTAAAGCATGATGGGATTTAAAATATCTCAAGTGTGATGTTGGGACTCTTTCTCTGGAACCAGGCTTGAGCTTTTGCAGAGCAGCACACCAATAAAACGGTTTACATTTAGACAAAAGACAAGGTTCTAAATCCACCTACTCACATCGAAGCAGTCGTATAAAAGACAAAATGCCTGCTTACTGTATGCTCCCATGCATACTGTATCAACATTATTTCAATTTCTTGTGGATGACTAAAAAATTAAATTATACAGTGTGTGTTGCTACTGTTTGTAGGACAAGTCCCCTATCACCTCAGATTAGTACGGGGACATGTGTAATGTTATATTTTGGCCATATTTGAGGAAAGGTCATCTCAAGATCAAGAATTTTTTATTTAATTCCTGTCAGCTATGATTAATTGGTATGTCAGAAAAGGTTTATGCGAAAATGAAATTTTAGTTATCTGTATAACAGCTTTACATTGCTGTGACACTTCATTTGCCTGCCAGCAGCAGACTTGCACAATGTCTGCTTGGAGTTTGGCTAGTAAAGAAGAAATATAAAATAAACAGGGGCTCAATGATTTCAGAAAGCGAACATGTCACCATAAAAGGCCAAGATTATACAAGACAGAAAATTCAATTTTTTCATGCTTCAGCTGAGCATCTTAAGCATCTGATGCCCCCCCCCCCCCCCCCCCACACACACACACACACAATTCAGCATTTTGTATTCAATGTCCATTAGGTACAGTAAGAGAATATTGGATATGAAAATTCCCCGTTTAAAAAGGAAATATGGGGATTTTTTTCATCACTTACAATCTTTTCAATGTGGCCACTTGAAATATGCACAGTTTCCCTGATTATCTTTATCTGCAAAAGTCATCATGTAAAAAAAAAGAAAGAAAGAAAGAAATTAAAGGGACACTGTGTAAGATTTAGACAATTTTTCATTAAAAAGGAATAAATGAAATGATTATTAATTTCAAAAACCTGAGCGTAAACGTGTTCTTAACAACCAATATTATATTTTAAATCTAATCATAGGTCTAGTTATCATTAAATGATATTACATGGGGGGGTGACAATTCTCCAGAGGCGGCCATGTTTGTTATAGCTACGGACAATGGTAAATGCAGCAACGGCAGCGCCTCCTGCTGTCTGTACCAAAAACAGTCTAAATCATATAAAGTGTCCCAGGTAATCTGTGAAAATCAACCAAATTCCATATTAATCATATTGGCTTATTTACAAATGTTAAAATACGTTCATAACCAGCCTCAATGCTCATTATTTAAATATTTTTGAGTTTGAGATATTTTACAATGCTTCTGTATTGCCTTGGAGTCAAGCCTAGTCTATTCAAGAAAACAAAAAAACTTCAACCGACTTTCTTATGATGGAATACAGCAATATGCTGACCTGCATACAGTACATGTAAGAATTTGCATTCTAACCCTGCGGCGTTTCCGTTTATCTATTTATCCCTGCACAATAATGATTGATGTCTTTCATGAGAAGATTTGTTCTGAGGGAGAAAATTGTGATTCTCAAAAAAAAAAAAAAAAAGTTTGATGTGTGTGTATGTGTGTGCATGTGTCCGGGATGCATAATACAGCATACTTGTGAAAAAAAGGATGACTCCAGTATGAAATGGGTCACTATTGCAATATTAAAGACAAGCACAATCTTTTATACAATGTTTTTATACACTAGCCATGGTGGAGGTCATGATTTCAACAAAGTCTTCCAACATTCATGGTTAGTTTGTCTAATCTTTAATCATATCATCCTTTGATCACAGATGGACATTACGTCAGGAATGACAGAGGGTCAGTCGGTTTATCACCTACGGACACCCAGTTTCCTCGCAAATACTTTACCGATGGATGCAAAACTTGATAAAAACGACAAACTAAACATTGCTGACGCAAGCAACAGTTTTGTTTCATCACTGGAAAAATTATTATTATTATTATTATTATAATTTACAAAGTTCCACCCAGTGTAAAAAACGGTAGTATTGAATTGAGCCAGCTTGTGATGATTGATACACCGCCTAATATGTCTTTAATATGTTTTTATTAACCAACTTAACTAATCAATGATTGAAGCTCAGGCAATTGATGGTGACAGATTAGGATGCAGGCGATACGGTGGAGTCGTGGTTGGCACGCCCGCCTCACAGTTCAGTCCCGAGTTCAATCTCAGCTCACTCCAGCCTTCATATGTAGAGTTTGCATGTTCTCCCCATGCCGCATGGGTTCTCTCAGTGCACTCCGGTTTCCTCCCACATTTCAAAAACATGAATGTTAGGTGCATTGAATACTAAGTTATCCTTAGGCGTGATTGCGTGTGTGAATGGTTGTGTGTCCCTATTTGCCCTGCGATTGTTTGGCAACCAAATTATTTCAGAACAAAGGAGAAGCAAAACTCTTCCATTTCTACATTCTGTTAAGATCCAATTAGGAGCTATGATTAAATTTCAGACTTTTTAAAAGGTTGTTAATAGTCAACCACAGTTTCACAACCTTCCAAGGAAAGGGTTAGGGTTAGAGTTAGGTTCATACGTACATATGTAACGTTATATGCACACTTTTTTTATCAAGACATGACGCCTAATAAACTATATCCTCTAAACACATACATTATGTCAACTTCTGAAATAAATAGGAACCTGAACTACTTGTTTCCAAGCAGTGTCCTGTTTCCCAGAAAATGTACCACTGTTTTGTATGGTGAGTAAGACATTATACTTAGTTAAGTTCCTGCCTTTGTGTTCATATGCGCTTTAATTGTGCAGGCGCAACCGTCTCGTTTCAGAGAGCAACTTAGGTCAAGTGTGGGTTGACTGACCCAAGGGAAAGGCAAGGTAAATAATTAGCTTTTATAGTCTCTGCCACAATACGGCAGCCTAAAATGAGCCTGTTATCTTATGCTTTTCTGTTTTTATTTTTGACTGCTCATATACGACAATGGGCTCTCTTGTTTATGCGAGTGAATAATATAATTGTGATTTTCCTTTTTTCATAAAGTTGCAACTTTGGGCCATATGTGGAATTCTGCTAGACCAAACTTTCAAAACAAGTTTATTTTATTTATGTGACGTTTCAATCCCACACCAAAGGATAATCACAGTGGCTCTGCGGGCAACCCACGGTGAATACCAACTACCGATAGCCCTGTGTCTTTTTAATACAAGCTTTGCCTTACACAGCGCAGCCTTCCAAGTGACAAGGTTCGAAGACCCCAACTGACAGGCCTTTAATTTGCAGTAGTAACACACAGAAAGAGTCTGCACATTAGGTCTGCTAGAGGTCAGTGATTTGAAGGAATTTCTCGATGGAGTTTGCTTTTTTTTTAAACTCTCTGAAGCCACTTATGTTCGGGCTTGGTACTGCAGATATATATATTTATATAGGGGGTCCTTGACTTATGACGTAGATCCATTCTTAACCCTAATTTCAGTTTAAGCCCACACAAATAATAACTACAAAATAATTAATAAAATAAATAGATTACTCTATAGTTACTGTACTGTCCACATTGTACTATTGTTCTGCCCCTTTTTGCTCCCGTTTCATCAGGTGAACTTTGCTCTTGCGTCGCATTTTATTTTGTAGAGAACTCTTGTTTTAAAGGGCTGTGCAACCGGCGCGGCAGCCATTTTCGCCCTGGCGCACGCGCTAGTCATTCTTTTACAAGCGGTGCGGACGTGCCCACGGCCCGCAAGAATGGCTGTGGGGAGGCAGGGTCAATCTCAACCGTCACTTTTATGACAGCAAAAAAAAACAAATACGGAACACAGCGCTCGTGTGGGGTTTGCATGTTGTCCCTGAGCCAGCGTGGGTTCTCTCCAGGTGCTCCGGCTTCCTCCCACACCCCGAAAACATGTATGGCAGGTGAATTGGACAAACTAAATTGTCCTTAGGTATGATTGAGTGATGGGTTGGTTTTTCTTCTCTGTGTGCCCTGCGATTGGCTGACAACCAATTCAGGGTGTCTCCTTCCTACTGCCCGTAGCCAGCTGAGATAGGCGCCAGCAAGCCCCTGACCCTTGTGAGGCTAAGCGGCTCTAGAAAATGGATGGATGTATACATTCATATGTACAAATCGTATTTTCTGGCAGGGCACACCTGTGTTGCATGTCTGGGGGAGGAACCACCGGCTGGACACCTGTTTGCAATGTACATCACCTACTGTTTAAGTGCAGCTGGGACTGGATGACGACATCGGATTATTCTCTTGACCATCCGTGCCAACATTACATTCCGAGTTTTTTCTGAGCTAATCTCTAGTTTGTTTCTTTGTTATTCTCCTTGTTGTTTCTTCAATTGCTACTTTGGATTTTGTGAGTATTCTCCGCATCTGTTTCAGACGTTACTTTGTTTGTTCCTTGAGTTTTTGTCCCAGCACTTTCCTTTGCTACTTTTATTCATTGCATTTTAGATGTCATCGGCCTGTCGGTTCTGCCCCTCCCGTTGTTTGTCATTGTTAGTTTGCATTGGCACCTTTTTGTCAATGTCACTTTCTATTAGGGCCTTGATTTTCTTTGTAGCCTGATTCCGAGTGTGTTTTACATGTTCTTTGTGTTATTAAATTCTTCTTTATAACTGAATTCGTTCTTCTTTATCTGTTCTTTATAACCCAGTGTACGTTTTGTAAATTGTACTTAATGTTCTTTAATGCACGTACTATGTGTTTTTTCCCTTACCTTCCCGTGTCATAGTATAGGGTACACTCTCAATTTTTGAGAAAATGAAAAGCTTATACGATATAATTGCTTAGCTAAAAAGAAACGCATCTACACTAGTCAGGGGAGCTTCTCTTCTGTCCCTTAAGCTCAAGCAAAAGTTTCCCTTAAATGAGATGATTACAGCAATTTGTGTGAATGTGGAGGGAAACAAACAGCACGTAATATCATCAACATTTCTAAATTTTAAACTCAAGAAGGGAAGCCAAGCTTTGATTAAAGGTCTGATTATTCACAAGCAAAGCAATGGAAAATTAGCACAACAGTTTGTGATGTGATCAGATAATTTTATTACAGCATCAGCGAGGCATTCATCGGTCTTGTTAACAAGCTAAAGTCAATAAGCAAAAGAGGGTGAGAGTAAAAGGGTTAGGGATGGCATATGCTACTAGTAAAAGGTCACAGAGCAGTGGAATTGAGGCCATTATGGATCAAAGAAAATTGATGCAAGAAGGCAGAAACATATCGACGAGCTAAATGAATTGCTTCACTTATGTAAGCATCTCTTTTATTGCTTGAGTTCTTGTATAACAAATGCTAGACCAATGGACCTGTTGTGAGAGTGAAATGCAAGAACAAATTTAATTTTAGAAGACAGCTTCTTTTTAAAACACTCTTTGTCCTTTCAAAGTAGTTTTGTTATTTTTTTTCAGTTTTATTTGTGTTTTTTACCATGGTTTTTTATATATATATATATTTTTTTTTTTTCCATAGACTGCCAGATTTGCTTTGCTATTACCAAGGACATAAAAGGGAAAACAAAATTCAGATCCTAAAGCATTAACTACTCTGAAAGCATAGCATTTAGTCTAGCATCACAATTGTAAATTCAAATTGGTCGATATCATTTGTGCTTCAAAAAAATTAATACAATTTAATTAATATAATAAATAAAGAAATAAATATAATGAAGTCCAGTTGGGACATTTGGCAACTAAAATCACTGTACTCACATTCGCCAAGATTGGATGGTGGCGATGCAAGATAGCTGCTGGTGCCATTAGCACTTTTAAACACACCATTGGATAATCTTGTGTTTTATCATTTGCGGTGATTTAGGTTTTTGTATTTAGGTATTTGTGTTTTTTTTGTTTGTTTGTTTTTTTATGTTGTGCTTTGGTATTTGTTGTTTGTGTGTGTTTTTTTAATGGAGTTATATTTGCTGTGGGTTTTTTTTTGTTGCAGTTGTTTGACTTTAATTTGTTTGCTTATTTACACGTGTTTTATATTTTTGTGAACTGTAATTTTCTGCTATGATATATTTTTTTCAGTTTTACTTGTGTTTTTTACCGTGGTTTTTTTATCATTGTTTTTTTTTGTTGTTTTTTTTTTATTTGCAATTGTGGTTAGTTGTTGTTGTGTTGTGTGCACTTCAGTCTCCCATTCCAAAGAACATAACTTTGCCAGGGTGTTTTGTTGTGTTGTGGTGTTGTTTAGTTATTTGTATTTGTGTTTTTTTTCAATGTGTATTTTAATTTGATGTTATGTTTTTGTGTTTCTGATTTTATGTTTTGTATTTTGTTTTATTCAGTTATTTGTGTGGTTTTTTTTTGTCATTTTGTTTGACTTTGTATTTACATTTGCTATTATGCTTTTTTTCATTCTTTTATTTGTGTTTATTGGTATTATTTTTTATATTTTGTTATGTTCCTTTTTATCTTTTTGTTTTTGTTTTTGTTTGTTTTTTTGCTGTTGATTGTTATTTTCCACTTCAGGCTCCCATTCTTTGGAACACATTGTTATTGAGATACTGTATTTGGAGTATTTGGAGTGGGATGCATTAATTACACGTGTCAATTGGAAGGTCATGAGCACTGATCTTCCTTCCTTTTGTCTCCCATGGGGTCAGACTGCGGTCAGCGCAGTTAATAATGTTAATGTGGTAGCACTACTCAAGCGTGACTGACACAATGCTGAAAACGTTAGATTGTCATCCAGACATCTGCAGCCAAAGGAAAATGTACAGAGATCATTTTTGATGTTTTAGTCCGATTAGAGTGAAAAAGCTGAGCAGCTATACACTCAGTATGGGGATCTGCAATACTAAAAATGTATGCAGGTTTTTCAGGAGTGGCAGATCACGCAAACATTTGCCAACATACGTTTCAGTTAATACTACCATCTCCTGATAATATGACGCATCCTGCATCTAAACTGAAGGGAACTCCAGGTTATGTACAAATTTCCTGCTATATAAATGTTCATGATGTCAAAAAGATATACAGTATTTATGCATGTATGTGGGCTGGTGATTTCATTTTATATTTTTGTTTTTGTTAATTGTAGATTCAAGTTTACAGTACTATTTAGAGATGTGTACACACTTTCTCCATTTTATTCATTTTACCTTTGTAGACTGTGCATGAGAGTCTTCAACTAAACCCCCCACCTGTTGTTTTGGTATGTGCTCACAGCAAGCAAATTTGAAAAAAAAAATCTGGAACACTAATGTGGGCAGACATGTTTGTACCCCACTTTTATTCAGAACAGTTTTTCGAGTGGAGAACGACTGTTCCTTGTCAATCTGCCCAGAAAATGCTGTGGTGACATTTGTAAAACATAAAATTAAACTTACTACTCACTGCAAGTTAAACAAACTACATATGTGTATTTCCAAATAATACCTAAGAATGGCAAGGATCCATTTTCAAGATTCTGAATTTCTGAACTACATTTTCACTGATTTTACTTTTTTTAGGGGGGCGTGAGGGTCACATTAAGGTTTGCTCATTTTGTGTCTTTCTATACAATAAAAACAATTGAACGCTAATTAACTCATGAGCTGAGGAGCTTCATTTAGACAAACGTAAGGCTTTGCTGCAATTGTTGGACATCTTTGTGCCAAGGAATTATGTTAAACAGGTTCATTTAGACAAAAATAATACATTGCCATTAATTAATATCTTTGTTTACTGTTTAAGTAAAATAACAAATCAAACGAGGGCTGTCACTATGGAATTATTTTAAAATCGTTTGTCCTATGCATTCTTCATTGAATAATCGACCCACCAAAATCAAACTTTTTTTTTTCTTTTTTCTGAAATAATCCACTAAGAATGAACCTGAAACTGCTCATTATTGTGAGTGGATGTAATATATTCATCTTATCCATAGTTCTTCTCTCTTGTTGTCATTGCGTGACTGTATGTATGCAAGAAATGTCCAAATAGAAAACGGTGTGCAAAGATGGCTTCAGTTGAGCATCAAGGAGATATTTTTAGTTGACCTGTCTTTAAATTTGACAACCCGACTTGGTCAAATTTTCCCAGCTTCAAATCATATATTTCTAGCAATCTGTGTTTCTCTTACTACTGGTACAAGAATTTTGCGCAATCATTAAAAAGTATTATTTGTGTCTTGCGAGAAGAGATATGAATATGACATACAGGGGTTGGTCACGACAAGCGAAGCTATATGATTTGAAAAAGAAAAGAAAGATTGAGTGACAGGAGCGTAAAAGTGACAGATGCATCACCAACAAATTTTATGCGAGTGTAAACTCACTTTTTCCAGACGTCCACCATGTTTGGGGTGTTTGCACGAAGGCACCAGATGCGCTAATGCCTATGACCTCATTTCCTTCTCTCGAGCGCTTATCGTTGCTAGGTTACAAAATCCTCCTCTAAAACTCCCATGCAGGTTAAATTTTGATAGCTAAGTTGATGTCCTTGGCGTATAACTCACAGAATTTCTATTGATCCAGGTTTTGTGATCTACTTTCATTACGGTTTCAAATGCCCGCATTGCAGGGAGGACCGAGACATACATGTTTGACCTCAACTCATGATTTTGACAGCTCATTGAGGCAGAAGTGACATTGATGAGTACAGTGGTTTTTCAGACGCGATACTATATTTAACTTTAAGTGCTGTCCTACTGAGAGAAGGGTGGGACGAAAGCGGTGGGGTGACTACTTCGCTACGACAAGCACTGACTAAAATAAGTGACCAAAAAATGGCTCAAACACATCATTGACATTATTTTTCCGTTACTTGGTGCAATTTGTTGAGAGCAATAAATGAACTGATGGAAAGTAAAGACAGAATTAGTCAGGTTTTTTTCAATTTAATTCCGCCTTATATATATATATATATATATATATATATATATATATATATATATATATATATATATATATATATATATATATATATATATATATATATATATATATATATATATATGCATATATATAGTGTGTGTGTGTGTGTATGTGTTTGTATCAGAAAGAATATTGTTATAATTTAAAAATTAAAATTATGAACTTGTAATTCATATCTGATAGTATTCTGACGCTTTTTGGTAAAAATTTGCATATAATCCAACATTTTGATGAATATAACCCTTTTTGTGAATGTGTCTATTCATAAGAAGATGGTTCCCACGACATTGTAAACAGTAACAATTTTCATCAATGGATTAACAATGAAGTCTCCCTGTGGATGGAAAGGACAGCCAAGTGATGACGTGAATAACTGATGGATAAATGCTCAAAGGGCAACAGGGAATTTTCTGTAAAATAACACAACTTCCTGGCCTCCCACTCAAGATATGTGCCTGAAATGGTCTGTCGCTGTTTTTTGTTTGGTATTTCTTTATGTATTAACGCCCTCTGTTTTTATGCTTCAGTACATGTAGTTGACCAGTGTCATAATTAAATTTGTGGTCCACTTCTACTGTATGCATTGTTTTATTTGTGTTTTATTATTATTCATTTTATTAAATTATATTAAGTGAGGTTTTCCATCATCTTGGAATGAAATATCAAATGAGATGAGCCTCATTAACACATAACATACAGTACATGAATAAAGCTCCATCTCAGTCGAGGGGAGAGAGATAGTAAACAGCTTGAGACCCCTGAGGAAGATCCATGGGGGTCCATTGTGTTTCTCTCAAGTAGTCCTCTGGGCAGGATGCAGGCCAGTGCTCAAAGCAAACAGCATTATCTGTCTGTATACATAACACATATCCACAGGACCTTTCGCACAAACATTAGATAAAGCCAAACATCCTTCCCAACAACTATAATACAGCAAGGAGAGACAAAAGGAAGTGTGCAGATAAATTCGGAATCTGGAGGCCTAGAATTCCCAAAGTAGTATGCAGGTAAATGAGCCTGGAAAGTTCCTACTGTGGCTTTAGGCAGCTCTTCAATTTGCCTTAACTGGAGATGACAGATTTATTCCACTATTTTGTTGATAATAACATTACTGAAATGGTTTGTGTTGAGCGGGAACAAGAATAAAGAAAAGAACACAGAAATCTGGCTGGGGATAAACTAGCACACAGATGCTCCATGGATCTTGCCAGAATTTATTTGAATAGGTAAAATGCATTCGATAGGGAGGTAGAGAATATACACATTCAATGGCATAATCTCAGGATTATATAAAAATTCTTATTGCTGGCGAGAGTGGTAGATGCATGCGCTCGAAGCCTCTACTAGTGCAATTTCTGAAATGGGGCCAGTGTTTCAATGCAAAGTGTGACACTCCAAGCAGACAGAATCGAGCATACATTCATCATTCATTGAGGGCTTCCACATGATAAATAAACAAGGATGCAACATGAACATAATTTCTGTATGTCACCAACAAGAGGTCAACAGCATTTGTGAGGGTCCCTGAGGAGGAGATCTGCGTCATGTCTTTAGATGTCATTATTCACATGATTAGGAAAGCCATCAACTTACTGTTAAGAAGACTTTTGTTTATCCAGCATCACTTTATTGGCCTGGGGGTGAATTTTTCCATTCTTCCCGCTCCCTCTGTCGTAAAATGAATGCGTATGACGAATAGTGAGTTTGCGGTCTCTGGAGTGTTTCATGAGTTGAGAAAGTGAGAACAAGATCATCCCATGATTAACTTTCTGAATGTGCAAAGTCACTGCGGGGCTTTCATAACTGCCATTGAAAAGAATTTTCATGCATTTTTTTAGAAATTAACTGCAGATTTGTACTCTTTGAAGCTCTCTTTTTGTAGACGGTGCATCTGCACCTTGGCACAAACATTAGCAGATCTTAATTTTTGTCAGTGCGCTTTGGCTAATTTGCCAGATGAACCTGTCTTCTGTCTGTCTGAACCATGACCTGTCTTTCAATTTTCTCAACCTTGATGAAACAGTGATGTGGATTTTTGGCCCCACTTTGTCTTTGTCACCTTTTTAACCCAATTTGGGCTTTTAGATGTTTCTGATGTGTGATATCAAAGGAAAAGCATACAAAAAACACAAGGAGGATAAAAATTGCACAGTTTGTCAAAACATGTTGACTTTCAACATGCCGTCCTGCTGTCCTTACTGAAATGCTTGCAAATCGGAGGTCGAGTAGGGGGTGTCAATTTTCGCCCATGTCGGGCTCATTTACTACCATTGAAAATTGGAAACATTGTCAATTTTGGACATATTGTTTTATCGTTATTTTTGCATTAATGCTTTCAATGGCAACTCGCGAAGAGGGTGTAATAGAAAATCATAAGTTGAGACCCCAAAACCACCAGGGGCGATAACGGACAATTTTTGACATTTGCAAGCCTTTCAATTAATTGAGTGGCTTAGCCTGACTCTCATAATGCAAAGTTCTTGCTATGCATTGTGGGACTTGTAGTTGATAAAATTATTCTCTTGAAGGGACAATGTGTAAAATTTAGACCGTTTTTAATTACAGACAGATGTAGGTGCTGTACTTACCATTTTCCGTAGCTATAAAAGAAATGGCAGTCTCCGGAGGAGTGCCACCCCCTATGTAATACAGTATAACTTAATGATAATTAGACCTACGATTATATTTAAAACATACTGTTGGTCATTAAGAACGCATTTAATTGCAAGTGTTTGAAATTTATAATCGTTTAATTCATTTCTTTTTTATGAAAAATGTTCTAAATCTTACACATTGTCCCTTTAAGGACATGCATGCAGAATGTTTTACAAACACTTGCGAGCAAACGTGTACAAATGTTTCGAAAAAAGCAAACACGAGCAAATTGAGCTTTAGCCAGTTACATCTATTGGATTGTGAACTCCTCCATTCAGTCCCCCTGTGCAACTTTTTTTTGCAGTTGCTCCAGCTAAAAACCCAGTTACAACTGTAACGTAACTATGTTAAGATGAAGGCGTGAAGAGGGTGAGCTGGGAATTTTTTTACCTTTTTCGGATGAAGGATGGTCTAAATAAATCTGCCTTGACATGACTAAACTGTCGTATTACAAGAAGCAAATATGTGAACGGTAGACATCAAACCATCAGTCATCAGTCATAGTATTTAAATATTCAATCCACTTTATCCCGGTCAACTTTATTTACTTAAGCTAGAAAACAATTTTTACCTTCTTTTGCCAAGGAAACATTTGTTGTCTTGTAGTCCCTGCTCAATAATTCAGAGCACTGTCCAAGTCTTGCTCAGCGTTCTTGTTGTGAACATTGTACATCCATTTAGCTGTCAGCTTTTGTTTGGTGGAAATGCCCAAACATTCAAAACCACACACTTGTTTTCGTGTGAATGTGAGATATCATTCACTTTTATTCGTATGAATTCACTCCCAAACTAGACTAACATACTGGATGTATCCTTGAACAAAACTATGAATGCAACTTATGTTCCTGCTTCTATTCCATTATGTTGGCAAGTCTTTTATTATTTTTTTTCATGTACTGAGCTGTAATAGCAGCCTCAAAACATCAACCATGTTCTACTTCAAGGACGTCTTTCGCATACCAAGAAGGGGCAGGAAGTATGTAATGTTTGTCCACTCAGTGCAGATGACACATTGCACAATGTGCCTTTGCCGTACACACCATCACACATAAAATAAGCGCTTTAATAGGATCCTGCATGAATAAGCTGCATTCTACTTCTGACATTTTTCACATCATACTTAATAACCTTGAGCACACATAAGCATGTTGTGTTGCCACAAGGCTAGGATATTTTATCAGTAAAATATTCCAATACATACTTCCAACAAACCACAAAGGAAGGATTTGCTTAATGAGCTTACTAAATAACATACACATCATAGTTGTCACTTTGCCTCACATCTGCTCTGGTTGCTTGGTAACCGAAGTGTTATAAGGCTTTTATTGGAGGATGAGAAGTGAAGTGACAGATGGATTATACGTTGTTTTCATTACCATAGTGACTAAGGCCACTTAACGGCAAGAGGTGTAAAAGCTGACTGTGTGAAGACAGAAAAACACTTACTATACATTTAGAGAGTAAGATTTGAATGGAACTTCCAAATCTGAAGATTTTAGGTTTTGATAAAAGTTTGTAGTTTCCATGTACTGAAAAAAAATTCAGGGACTCACTATCAACACTCAACTCATGAAATAACCAACAATTATAAAACACTGTTGATTAACTCACAAAAAAGTTAACAATTGATAGTAAAAAGTCAAATCAATACAGTCCATGAAGTAATTCTTAAAGGGGAGTCAACAAAATACAATATTATGTTCTACAATATTATTTTCTAGTTGCTCCCATTATAAATTATATATAACATAAATTAAGCAGAAAAATCTTCAAACAACAGCTTTTATTAGTATATATATATATATATATATATATATATATATATATATATATATATATATATATATATATATATATATATATATATATATATATATATATATATATATATATATATATATATATATATATATATATATATATAGCGGGAGAGAGAGAGAGAGAAAATACTTTAATATCTTTTTGATTTTTTTAAATTTAGCTGATGAAGAGCGTAAACATGGCTCGTGGATTAAGAATTAAGTAATTAATAAATCCTATAAATAATTGATTACATTGGGTACCAAAAACATAAAAATCAATTAAATAATGACTTAAGGTGCTAAAATTATTCATGTATTTGATTACTTTACCTAATCTCCCACTAAAGTAGCCAAAGTAGTTGATTCATTTAATGTATTCAAGAAATTGATTACTGTACTACTTAATTTATTTAATAGCAGCCATTCTTAGACTCTCACTTGAATTTTGTTTTGAAAAAATACATAAATAAGTACTACTTGGGATTGAACGTCAGGACTCCTACAAAACGTAAAAATATATTTTTGGGGATTGAATGAGTTGATCAGAATAGTGAGGTTTCATAGAAAATATTTCTGTATAGGATTTTTGGGGGTTGACTTTCCCTTTAAAATGTATTATTCACATGAAAATCTCTCAGAGGAAATATCAACTCATATTGTCTTGTTTATATAGAGTTGCACAGCACACTGACGCACATGAGCAAACCTTCTTGTTGAAAGGCTCCATGGACCAGTGAGCTAGACCTTCTTGGCATCATTAAATTGTCTGAACAGGGAAAAACTACAGTCAATGTTAGCATAGCATGCGTTCAAGAAAAACATCCAGTACAAGTTCGAGTGGAACTTTACACACCTTTGGTTCAAGCTTTCTTTTTTTGGAATCAGCGTTGCAAAAACTGCTCAAAAATATTAAGAAAAAGCAAAGTGCTGTTCTCTTGTGAGCTGAAGTCTCCTGGAATCTGTTTTCTTCATGAATGACAGCGACTTTGCGAGCCATATTCTTCCCCTAAAATTTAATTCCAATTTTTATGCCCGGGGATCTTGGATGATGGAATGACGGTCATTCCGCCCTGCCACAAACTGTGATTTAATGATAATCCATTGTATCCTCTTAGAGGTAATACAGCAGGTCTGCTCACACAAAACGAAACTATCAAGGATGACATTGAAATGCACGCTGTGAAGGAGATGCTGCAATGGTTACGGCTTGCAATATCTGCCAATCCCTGGTGGTGAAAAGACAAGAAAGACCATCTAAAAGAGAGATTATGATTTATCTCTGCAAAGTCAGTTGATTCTTCCTTGTTATGCAAAATAAATGACTGTGCAAGCCGAGTTAAAATTGATGTTTGACGTCTATAATCGTCAGTGTCAGCGAATGAGTATTTGTTTCTTAAATAAAAAAATATAAGTCATTTTGGTCTTTGTCTCGTTTTATACATTCTAATCAAGCCGGTCCTGCAGCCATGACAGGCATGATAGAATAGTGCAATACGAACAAGTGATCAGCTCAATTTGGTGCATGCTAATAGAAGAAAAACACTTTTGCATTCCACTGAGAAGGTCTTTCCTCCCAAATAATAGACTCTCAGGCGCTGCTTGAGTGGATGATGTCATAGGAAATCTTGTTTATTAAAATGGTTGTCAAGTGGTTGTCTGGTGCATTGCGTGAGGTCCAACGTGGTGTGACTGTGCAGGTACCCATTTCTTCTGTCAGGCTGGTTGTAAACAGGAAAATCCAAGTGGAGGGAACTCTGCTTTTAGAAAAAGTATCCTTTGATTCCACTTTTGTACTGACATTGGCAGGAAGCAACACCCACAATTTGGAGATTCATACTTGGGCTTAAAAGACATTTAGCACTTCAGATAGTTTTTTTTTTTCTTTTTAAACCTCACAAATAGCAAGATGTGTCAGGCGACATCACTTTAATATTTATTTTTTTATTTACTTTGACAGCATTATGAGCTCATCTTTTTACTAGGGCTATGCTTTGTGGTCCTGTTTTAAAACCATGTTTGTGGTCAACTGTACCGGGTGGAAGAATAATTGGACCCAAACAGAAACTGGACAATCAAAGTAACAATGCAAAACATTTACTAACAAAAAGTGTGCGTAACACATGAGGGGATACAAGAACAAAGTGAACAAAACAAGCCCAACTAAAAGCGACATTGAAAAAAGGTTTTGAGTACAGATCTTCATTATGATCCCAAAAAGATTACGCTTTATGTTGATAATATTTTTTTGTGTACAAATCTTCATTATAATCGAGTTTATTGTTGAGTGTTCTTTTGTGCTTGTTGTTGGTTTATGTTTACTTCCAAAGTTTATTTAATCAGAGAATGTTGGCACAGCCCCGTTTTAACTTCTTTTTTTCCCAGCCAAAAATGGTTTGGTCTGATTTAGAAACTACTTATTTGAAAAATATTTCATATGTCACTGAAAACAAGGTTGAAAACCACTCTTAGTATGCTTACTTTTATAGAGTATACTTACCCTTACGGTGTACTGTTTAGTCACACATTTGGAATAATTTTCTTGCAAGTATATGTATACTGTGTGTATGTAAACAATAACATGTTCATCATATTGACCACTGCCACTTATGTAGATTGATTTTTGACCAAACAAATATTTCTGGCATAAAACTCAGCATGTGTTTAATTTCAATCATTTGGTTACTTTCATGAAAACACATACACACACACATTTGAGCTCAATACAAACAAAAAGAAAAAAAAATAGGATAATGAAATAACCGTTTTTATAATGTAGACTGGAGAGAAGTGGTAAAGGTCAAAAAGAAAGTAGTCTATATGATGAATAGTACAAGGAGAAAAACGTATTGTACGGATGGGCCAGGAAGAGGGATCAAGCTGAGAAGAATTTGCAGAAGGTTAAGGTGATTAAAAAGAAAATGATGGTTCCTGATAAGTGAGGAAAGGGTGTGAGTAGACAGATGGACGACTTTGAAAGAGATAAAAGAGAAAGGTGGACAGAAAAGTTGGAATTGGCGAAACAGTAGGAGGACAGATTAGACAAAACGAAGTGAGGAAAGCTCCACGGGGGATGAAAATGGAAAGGTTCTTGGTCGTGACAATAGAGGTATGGAAAAGACAAAAAAAAAAAGACGAAGCAGCCCACCCATCCCCCAAAAAAATGATCAAAAGATGAAGGAAAAAGCAGAAGTAGCAAAGATTGTCACAATCAGTAATGGGCTCATCAGAGGGACAATATAGATTAGAGGGTTTGGATAAAGATAGGCCATAATGAGCTGGTTCAGATATGCGCAGATGGCTGTGGTGAGGATAGACTTGCTGATATCTTAAATAAAAGCACCCTAAAGAAGCCTGTACTGTATCTACAGTATATGTGTGTAATAAAAGCAATAACTGACTGAAAAGCAATACGAAACAAGCAACAAACAAGGGCTTTCTTATGCGCTAATTCATTAAAAATAATGCAAAAAGGGTCCATTTGTTTTCTCTGACAGAGTAGTCATGAAATCAGGGACTTGTTTTTTTCTCTAAGTTTCTAAAGAAATATTATTGCAGATCTCTGAAAGCATGAAAAGCATGTTTTTTGTCATTTAGGGAGAAGAGGTGAAGAATTATGGGAAAGGAAAGCACAGTTATCACAACATTCAAGGCACAAATTTAAAAACAAAGTCAGCAATAGAGTCCATAATATAATACGCATTGACTTGCATTGTGCCAATGACCCATTCATAGTCCAGTCAATAAACTAAATAAACAACAATATAGCTTAAACATTCTTAACACATTTTAAACTTATTGAAACACACTTAAACTTTTTCAAACACACTTTTTAACTCATTCATTAGCACCTATTTTCATGTTTACATTTTAAAGTAGAAGTGTAACTAACAAAGTTTTAAATCAAAAACAAGGGAGCCGATTGTCGGAACGAAATCAACATGCTATCGCCCCAAGCTTGTTGGCCCGAGCGATAAAACACATTTGAAGTAACCAAATTACATAATTTGTGTGTGTGAGCGGCTGTGTACGCGAGACTGAGTCCAGCTGTGTAGTGGACGGGGGAGTCGGACAGGGAGGGCCACAGGTCACTGGGGGAAAGGAGAAGGAAAGAGGCGGGGGAGGACGATGAGGCAAAGACAAATATGAGAATAGTGAAAGCATGAAACAAGATTACGTGGACATCAAACAATGTCAACACGGACATTTACAGTATTTAATGTTTTTATTTTTCTGTACGGCACTTTGGTCAGCTGTGGTTGTTTTAAAGTGCTTAACAAATAAAGTTGGATTGGATTGGATTGGATTGGATTTACAGTATGAATATTAAGCATGTCATGATATTTAACGCTTTCATTGCCATTGACGACTGACATCAAAGATCCGTTTTAACTGGGCTTACAGAGAATGAGGTCACCTGATATTTTTGTGCTAAAATAGAAAAATTGTAAGCATTTCAGTGATCATTGGTGACGGTGGGTGTTGTGGTCTGGCCGCAGCATACAGGCCGGGCGATCACATGACCAGGTTGACCACAATAAAGGCGTGAGCGCATCCGACGCTCTCTTTTGCCGGGAGTAAGACGGCCCCCCCAAATTTGCATGGGTTTGCTGCTGGCTGCAGCCGACGCAGAAGCGCTGGTCATCCGTTCTCGTTCCATAACCCCTCCCTGGGAAGGCGCATGGAAAGGCACCCGTTCGGCATCTCTCTCTCTCCGGCGTTCTCGTAGTCGATTGTCGAGCCGAATGGCCACGCTGCAGTTGTCTTCTTTAGTGTCTAGTAGCTGATCTCCAGTCTAGCGACGCTGTACTGGGTGGTCAAACACATTCCGAAATTCTTGAGTGAATGTTGCGAGAGTCTTGGAGGTCGGGGTTGGCGGCACTCGCGTCCATAGCCCAGACGGCCGCCTTGTCAGTGAGGAGAATCATAATAAATGCAATCTTGGACCAGTCGTACCGGTAGGTCAATGGTTGTTGGTCGAACACAAGTGTAACGTGGAGGATGGGGGATGGCTGGTTCCGGAGGCTTCTGGGTTGGTCGCTGTAATGCGAGAAGCGATATCCTCCATGCTTATTGCTAATGCGGCCATAGCTTCCTGGACCTCTTTTAGCGTCTGCTGGCGTTGACCAACGAATTGTCCCCGACTTACTAGTGTCTTGCGTACGCGCTCGGGTGTCGGCGGGGTTCACGGTGGTCGGGTTATTCTGTCACAAATAACCGCGGAACCCGAGTGGATTCGGGACCCCAGCGAACCACACAAGGATGTAAATAGTCAATGATATTTATTAACTGAAGGCGCACGCCAGGCGTGAAAACAAAAACAGTCCTAAAAGGTAAAGTATCAAATCAAAGTCACATAGTACAAACCCAAAGTGTCTCCACTTAGTGTTGTAAGTGTTGTCCGGGGGGGTCCACCCATACCCAAGAACAATGCGGGATGAAAAGCAGGAGATATGGCGAGGGTGCTTGGAGCGTGGCGAAGCAATAACCCTGTGTACCACTTTAAAATGGACCGAGGGCAGCAAGTTTGGACACCACTGAATTTGGCCTACTATGATGTTGTGTTTTTGCGTTTGTCCTGATAGTGGCTTTTGGAAAGCCAAAGATTTTTAAGGTAGTACTAATTCGAGAAGCACTGGATTAGAGGACTGATAACATTTAAAGCTACAGGAAGTCAGGTCCTGTTCTGCTTTTACACTAAACTTGGGCAAGTGACCTCATTCAATAGTCATTGTAGGGGAAAATAAGGTTAAATTGTAAAAAGGAGAAAATGACAAGGGTGCAGTGGCAGGGTGAGAGTGGGACCTTAAGCGGGTGAAAGATTGGGAGGATGTCCTGTTTGGGTCATGTGCTTCGGAGCAAGTTTACTGTGGGAAACTGTGTGTTTGTGTGAGGTCTGCTTTAGCGATTGTGAGAACTGGAGAACTGACTTTTTTAAGGGTTTGTTCATTGAGTTTGTAATGCAGCTGTCATTGTTATTTTTTTTTTTAATAAATCGAGGAATCAAAATACTGTAGATCACAGTATGAATATAATAAATTTGTAAGTAGCTATTATTTTTTGGACATTATCTTTCTAATAAGAAATGTTTAATAGTTTTTGACTGGTTCTCATCTCAGATATGAGCAGAAGAATTACATGTTGATTCTTCTCTCTGTGTATGGTTAGAAACTGCAATTTCAGCAAAGATCACCATGGTTACCATGATGAACTACTGAAAAGTTATTATTGCGATGGCTCACTGGAACCAAGAATAAACCTCAATTGATGACGACTGGAGCTCATGTCCTGAAGCACCGATTATCTCTGACAAACTGGTCTATCCAGCATCGCTAATTGCAATGTCATGTATACTGGGAGGGACAGTCAAATCTTCTTTTTAACATAATATCTTGTTAATTGGGTTTGTGTGGTGAAAGTGCCAAAAAGAGGAGGACCCAAATGCAGGAGGGGCTACAGAACTCTGAAAAAAGGTACAAAAGTCTCAAAGAAAAACATTTAAAAACATAAAAAGACAAAGCTTTTAACACAATTCAAACATTACAAAAGTTACAAAGAAACACAGGGTAAAATTTCAACCCAAAAGGAGAAATAATATTCACAAGGACTAGCAACAGCAAAAAAGACGGCAACAATGAACCAACAGGACTGAAATAAACCAGGGAACTAAATACAGGCAAACTAAGTAGGCAAACCTGGTCTAGAGAGAAGCTGGACAGACCTGATAAGAAACACACAAGCAGGCTAAGACACAGAGATGGGGAAAAAATAATAATGAGAAGGCAGAGCGCAAACATGACAGAAAAGGAAACAAAATTTCAATGTAATCATCGGATAAGACAATCTTTGTCATTCAAACACACATTCTTGCATAATATGGCACAAGATGATACTCGAGGCCCCACATTTGCCCAAATAGTTCATAAGACTCGTGAAAATAAAAATAGAAAATAAAGACCTATTGTTGAAGTTGGACAGAATACTTGATGCATTTCGAAGAATTCTGCTCTCTCAGCCCAGACCCTGCCCAAGCAGATAATAAAAGACATCCATTCTCAGGTCATTATGTAACGTTACAGTAGAGAGGAAGGACCTCGTACGGCTTCTACGTTGCACCCGTACCATCTGTGCAACAGTAAATACTGTACACACCCACCACATCCATATATTTTTTTCTTTTGTTTTCATTCCGGGTAGGGGGGAGAGATTTTGCACTGAGACAGCCAAGTAAACAGCAATGTTTCATTTATTAGTTACAAAGTTTTATTTTAGGAAATGCAGAAATGGCAAAAATCTGTGTTTGGGAGCACACAGCCTGACCATCACCGTTGTAGTACATAATTCACTGTTAGTGTGTGTGATCTCTTGACACGTCTTTTGCTTTGTTGGATCTCCCATTTCATTTCGATGTCAGTGGTTTGTCTACGCTTCTGACTCCCCTTAGTGATCGCTGCAACATTAGCTTTTTTGCTATTGTTTTTTCGTGGCCGGTCAACTACTGAGCGATGTCATGGGGGCACAGCAGCCGCATAGTGAGAGGCGCAGCTTCCGTCAATGAGACGCTTGACTTCCTGGTTAGAAATATCAGTACCAAAAGACCTAATATTTCATTAATTTACCGATGTGTCTAATGTAATTTCTATGCATAATTGTCAAACATTTAGCATATCATATGGGCACTTTAAAGGAAAATCTTGAGTTCTGCTTTTGGTATAGCAAGGGGTCTTGAGGGTTATTTTAAATTAAAAATGAAAACCTTTACCTTAGGGCAATGCGGCTACGTTAGTCCGTTGTCTTTTCAGTGGTGATACGCTACGACTATTTTACTAAAAAGTGAATATAACGGCTTGGTAAAGAGTTTTACATAACATATGGTGTCCTATAAATGCACATCCAGTTACCACTATGATCAAATTGGATTTTTTGCTTGATGGCATATAACGGTTTTCAGTGGGGCAAAAGCCTATTTTGAATCACCAGGACTTGGTGGAATTTTCAGTTTCAGTTCAGTTAAATTTGAACAACTCAGCTCATTCAATGGCCTCTTGAGAGATTAACCCTAACCCTAACCTTTTTACCGTAATGCAAGAAAGTTCCTACTTATTAATAAACTTTGCCACAAGTTGGTTCATCATGACAGAGCAACTCTCCATGGAAGCTGAATGGCACCCTCATACTTCCTGCGCCGCTTTTGGTCAAAAAGCACTGGGTCAACCCACTTCCCTGTATTCTTCTGTCAACTCTGGGAAAAAGCTTTAATATCCTTCCTGCCGCCAAGTGGCTGGCTAAGAAGGCCTTGTGGAAAACCATCCTTCAGGGAACCTGCACTGCTCGGTCCGCCTCTCGTAAACTATGGCCCCTACCGTACGTGTCTATAAACACCGTTGTTTTATGTCTCTGAAGAAACAAAATCTCTTCGGTTCTTTCCTGGAGTTCTGGTGGAATAAATAGTGCCTCTGTGCTAGTGTGTGTTTGTTTAGATAGTAACTTATGATACTGGCATTGTATTGTACTCACTGAGTTTGTGGTTTCCGGCTTCGTCCTCGGGGTCCACTCATTCTGGATTAACGTGGGTGTCCACAACAAAACCAACATCATCGACCATCGGCCGTTGCCAGTGATGACTGAATTGTTTGACTCTCTATTTACACAATATAATGATAAGATGTAATCGGCATGTCTTGGTTTTCTTCTTATTGTTTTATAGGTTTACACAGAGCAAATTTGTTATTTGGACGTTAGTCTGGACGTTTGCATACGTCTCTATTGTTGACTTAATTCAAGAATGATGTCTCTGCTAGAATACGTGTAAAAATGTTTGAATAAACACTCCCTTAGAACCAATGAGACAATGTGTTTCCAGGACAAAATTCTCCAGAGGATAAAAAAATTCCCCCACTCCCGAATCTAAGAGCTATTGTTGATGTAAAAGAACAATTAAGAGCAATAAAGCAAGAATTGTAATAGATCTGCAAGTGAAAATCAAGGGCGTCTTTGTTTGTTGGCTTCCATTGCCGTAATAAAATGTTTGGATGAGATCCATATAGAGCCACTGAAGGGCATTTGCTGCTAATGCAACACCCAGATGTGTGTCTTATGATCCCTTTTCACTGCAATTGGATTTTAATGTTTAAAGAACGTTGAAGAAATTGGGCTGACAGCCTGTTACTGTCAGTGGATCCTCCAAATATCGAATGACATCACCAGATTAAAGCACCCTGTTTTATTTATATATATATATATATATATATATATATATATATATATATATATATATATATATATATATATATATATATATATATATATATATATATATATATATATATATATATATATATATATACTGTATATATATATATATATATATATATATATATATATATATACATACACACACACACACACACACATATTGTAGGATTTGCCCCTTGATGGACATTGTATGTACATAAACGAAGTGCATAAAATAAAATTCAATGTTAAATTCTCTCACTCGCACATTTTCTGTCCCGAAAGAGATGTGCATACCTACCAAACTTCTACAGGCATTTACATATAACTAGTCCGGAGGCTCTGACAGGGTTTGCCGAGTCGACGGCTCTGATCATCCCTTGAATCCTTTGTTGCGGGCTAGTAGCTGCGCTAGCCTCACAGCCTTATTCACAGTCAATCCTGAAGCCTGCATTGTCTAGCACGACTTTAGGCCACAGTTTTTTTCCTCTCATCCAGAGCATTTTGAATGTTGGTCAGGCATGTTGCAATATTCATATCCACGCCAATATTCTTTCATGGTGATGTTTTCCTGGCCTTCATCGATTATGCAGATGAGTCCTCCATCATCGAGCGGCTGTAGAGTGCCTGAAAGGCACGAATGATGCCTTGATCCATTGGCTGAATGAGAGGTGTGATGTTGACTGGCAAAAAATCAACTCTTATCCCCTCTTATTGCAAGTCTGTTGCATGTCTTCTGGCGCAGTCCATTCATTGGATTGTCCTATTGCAAGATGTCATAACATGCTTTAAAGGAAACCGAAGCTTTTTGTGGATTTTCGCTTTGTTCTTCCTAAAGTAATGCATTGTTGATTCAGTCTGTAATTTCATGCCACGGAGGCATACCGTCCTACTTATTTTAATTCATCTATTGATCCATTTTCTAGAGCCGCTTATCCTCACATGAGTCGCAGGTTTGTGTTTGCCTATCCCTCCCAGCTAACTTCAGGAAGTAAGCGGGGGACACCCTAAACTGGTTGCCAGCCAATTGCAAGGCACACAGAAACAACCAATCACACACCAAATCACGCCAAAGGACAATGTAGTATTTCCCAATACAACAGCTGTCATGCATATATATATATATATATATATATATATATATATATATATATATATATATATATATATATATATATATATATATATATATATATATATATATATATATATATATATATATATATATATATATATAAAACGATACAATACATGTTCAGTTTTCAATGTATCAATGTGGTTTTTAAACGCCTTATTTGTGTAATATTTCATTTTATTAATCAATCTGTTCCAGAGTGGGTTTCATCTCATGATTTTCCCCGTATTATGAATCGCATTTTGCATTTAACTCATTCCAAGCACTTCAAAAACTCCACATTAAATGTTACATTACCTTTAAAGTCAAGCAATGTGGAGGCAGAGGTGGGCAAGCAGTAGAAAAAGAAAAATTCACGATGTTTTTATTTCATTTAGTTTCTTTGTAGTTTTTGTAATATGAAGAAAACAAACCTGTACAGAAATGACTGTCATAATGTTTCACTGTATTTGATAAATTATAACAATAGATTGCGCCTTGGTTTTTGTCGTATTTTTCTACACCAATGCAAGTGACGTCTCAAATCTGTTTTGTTTATGGTTGAAGAGCAAAAATGGCAGGAAAAGAAGAGTACAAAGTAGTGTCCAGCTTTTTCACTTTGTTTTTACAAGTCTGTCTCAGTGTTTTTGTTGTTGTTGTTGTTGTTGTCACTTGTGTGTGACACAAAATAATGACGTCAGATAAGACGAAACAATGACAAGATTGAAGTTGTATTATTTTATTCATCAGTATTTGATAAGTTACACTGTTACAAAACAGCCACAGAAGACTCAAAATGGTTGAATCTCGTGTTGTCTCTTGTTTGTTTGTCCTTTCCAGTGATGACTGTCCCTTGAGTAACTCAGCAGTGTATGGAAACATACAGAACCCCTTGAAGTCTAACTTTGGGTTCCTTTTCATCCTTTCATGTATCATGTTGAAACGTCCACTGGGAATGTTATTTCCCATGAGTTAAAAAGAGTTCCACCACCGGATACTTTGGCCTTCAGCTATGATACAGTGTTCTGACTGACAAGAATGTCCAAGGTCAGTCACTGGTCTCAGTCTGGCCAGTCAATTCATCCATCAAAAAGTTCAAAACCTAAACAACATTGTTTCGCACTGGATATGCACATATAACTCTAAGGCATATACAATAAATAGCTTGAAATTTTGGCAAATATACATGAACTCTTTCCAGAGTTGGATGAGCAACCAGTGCCTGAAAGAACAGCTTCGTAGAAAGCAAAAAAATAAACACTCAATCTTCATGATTGGAAGGTAGCAAACTCCATCTGCTAGTTTTGATAAAGCATGTTGTCGTTTGTATAAATAAAAGTAGAATAGAATACTTGGGAAATATGTCTTTCTCTAAACCTTTGGCGTCCGAAAGTGTCACAATGGGCTTGTTGCAACCCCCTTTGTGGTGATCATGTTTAGGTAGGAAACTGTTAAAGACAACGAATAAAATAGCTCGATATGGTATTCACACCACCGACTCCCTGTGTGTTTAGTCACAACAATGGCTGGCTTTGGGCAAAGCTTGTGTTTCTAGTTTAAAGTCACCTTACGGCAATATGTACACAAATGTACATAATGAGCTGAGAAATCATTTTTCACTGGTAAACTCATTCAAAAGTACTTGTGTGTACATTCAAACATATTTAAGGGTACATTCAAATGTATTTTCAGATATATGTAATGGTATTTTCAAATATGTTCAAACGTACCTGCAAATATGTTTGAACAGCCTCAGTCAACCATCTTGCTCATCAAAACAGTTTTGTCTGTAGTCTGTATATATATATATATATATATATATATATATATATATATATATATATATATATATATATATATATATATATATATATATATATATATATATATATATATATATATATATATATATACAGACTAGTTGAAATTCCTCACTGAGTGATGTTTAATTATTGTCACATAAATTTTAAAAAAAATAAAAATAAAAAATGCACATCCAAACAAAGCGATCACAAATGGATTGCAAAAAATACTGTACTTGACCAAAGCATGGAGTAAAAAAAAAAAAGACTAGTACTGTTAGCTAAAAGCTTAAAACAACGCTTTTTTTTTTCCCCATGATGTTATGGGGTATGACCACACATCAACACCCTGTACGAGTTTGGGAACAAATGCTATGTTTTTAGCACTAGCCCCCGATTCCGTTGGGATGTATTTACAAGTCCATTGAAATGTATTTGCAAGTACATTTGAATGTATTCGCAAGTATTTATACATTGAACATACTCGTAAATATGTTTGTGAATGCCCGTCAAAAATGTTTACTGCATACAGCTCCACACCTCAGTACTTTTGCTTGAGGTGGAAAGGCTATAAAAAAGGAAGAATGTTTTTTTGTACTAACCTGAAAGAGAAACAGCTTAATTTAACACAAAATCTCTCTTGCCAATATGTTTTATTTGTTATGCTGGCAACCCAGCAGTCTCTAGTAAACTCGGTGAGTGCATTTGATTATCCAAATACGTGCATCTATCGGATACCATGCAAATTACTAACATGCTAAACAGGAAACATTTTTCTTTGTCAGTTTTACATCTTTTAAGTGTATTTGGATCGTATTAATGTTGAATTGCTTTCTCAAAATAACTGAACAGTTCCAGTGCGTTAAGAGTTGCAAATAGTTGGTCCAAATAAAATGATTTGCACTGATGGGGAAAATGAGTAAAAGCTAGATGTAAACTGATTACAGGATGCTAGTGGCATCCTAAAATATTTCAACTTTTTTATCGTCATCTCATACCTTTCGATGATGGATTGCTGGCACGTCTGCAGATCACATAGCCAATTTAATAAACTCCCAAATCTTTCAAGCACCACGTCATTGTGTAGAGTGATGTTCAGATGCTGTCTTTTACTCAAAATCCAGCTTCCCTCATCCTTCATCAAATAATGTCTCCCTGTCCTTCTAAGCCAGGTTGTCGCTCCTCTTGCTGCACCACACCACCAGAGCAATCATGGCCAAGGTGAGGAAAACAGGAATTAGGATGAGAATGGTCAGCGTGTTGTCCGGGGGGTCCACCCATACCACCTGCTCCAAAGTGCAGTTGGAGAAAAAGTGCTTGTGTATGCGAATAATGTAGCTCTCCACCAGTGGATTGGGCCAGTAGCAGTGGACAATCAATGATTTGGTCTCAGTGCAGAGCGTGAAGACATGGTACTCGCTGGGGAGAAAATGAGGCAGAAAAACAAAGGATTCAATAAAAATCATCCATTTACAAGCAATTGAAATTAATATTTACCATATTTTCCACACTATAAGGCGCACCTAAAAGCCTTATTTTTTTTAAAAAGCTGACGGTGCGCCTTATATATGAATCAATATTGAGATTGGGATTCGTAGATGGGGAATGAACTGATAAAGTAAGCTTTACCTGTTTCTTTTGTGTGTTTACAGTTGAACAAGGTTGGGCATATTGACATTGAGTTATTATGCTATTGACAGTTTAGAGTTATTATTTGAGTTATTATTTTTATTGCTTTGAGTATTACTATATTGTGATTGAAAATTTTTTAAAATATGTCATTAATTGAGGGTGCGCCTTATAATCCGGTGCACCTTATATATGGAAAAGGTTTTAAAATGTCATTAGAATATGCGCCTTATAATGCGGTGTGCCTTATAGTGCAGAAAATACAGTATATTCCATTTATATTATCTTGTTTTTAACTTAAATGTTCAATGATACCAGACTTTCAATACCAGTGTTGGGAGAAATGCATTTCAAAAGTAATGTAATTAATGTAATGCATTACTTTTTGCTGTAACGCGGAAGTGTAATGCATAACACACACAAAAATAGTAATATTTTACGCTGTACAAATGAGAGTAACGCAATGCATTACGATGCATTTTTAACTTGAAAGTAGTGTTTAGTCATCCCAAAATTTGCCACAACGTGCGAGATCAGTGGAGAAAATCTTGGGCAAAATGTTTACTTTCTGTTATTAGTGGCTACAACAGCAGAGATGTGTGCGGCTGCAGCATACCACTGATTGACTATGGACAATTCGAACACGAGATGGACATAGCCCCATTACTTTCAGTTCGTCAGCGATAAAGAAGAATATAATCATTAGGTGCACTTTAAGCTCAACACTTAAAGAGCTGTCCACTTCACCAAATAGCACCAGTAATTTGACGAAACCATTTCAAGCTGAGCCATAGTAAATGAAATTAACGAAAAGAAAACAAGCTAACACTAATTTTCATTGTACAATTGCTATAGTCTAAAAATAGTTGTGGTCCATGTGTTAATGATGAAAATGTTGAAGATGAAGCATTAAACAGTCAAATACAATAACGATGATTTCTGCTAACTGCTAACATTAGCCCCATCGAAACCATCTATTTTTGAATCGTCTCTCCTTAATCTAGCCGACTGAACTTGAATTTCAATGAATAAGATAGAAATTGTGGATTGCACTAAAAGTTCCTGCCTAGAGCATAAACAATGGACCCATAGAAAAATGTAGCAGGGGTGTGGAATGGTACAAAAAAAATGTAGGGTTTAGAGGAGAACGTCTGTTTAATTTTTATTTTGAAATTTTGATTAAAAAAAATAATTTTGGTAAAGGTGAGGTTAATTGTTTACATTTGGAACGTGGGAACTGGTAAAAGATGAAAGCTAATAGCAAAAGAAAACTATATTTTGCTTTTATTTAAAAAAAATTTGTGGTAGCAGTGAGCCAAAGCGTTCAAAGTTGGAACTGTATCAACGAGAAAGTAATTTGATATGGGAGGGCTGATTGTGTTAAAGGAAATAAATGGGGACTTTGAGGGTATAAAATGTAGAATATTTAGAAAGGTGTAAATATTTAAAATAAATTTTAAAAAACGAATTTTTAAAATATGTCAATGTTGAAAAAAGTCATACTCGGTTGAGAAATATAGTAAATGAAGGAAAAGAAAAACTATATTGGTTAAAAAAGTGCAAATTGGTGAAAACTATAGAAGTTTTGCTATACTGTGGGAATGTTGAAAACTGATCAAAGGTGAAGTAACTGAAGTAAACATTTCGACCTTCAAAAGCGAACACATTTTTAAATCCCCCTTTGGAAATCAATGCCTTTCATTGACATGAAAAAATGTTGACTTGCAGAAAAACTGTGAAGGTACATAAAAATGATATCTCTGGAACTTTGAATTTCCCTAACATGTTGACGTTGAAATGGTTTGAACCGGTCAAAAATTGCCGAAGATATAAACATGTCGGCAGGATTCACACAATTAAGAAAGAAGGGAAAACTCCTCACATATAAAGACTCTAACGACTACAACATGACACTTTCTGATACTAAACTAATAAAGTCCCAATAGTGTTTTAGTTACTGGCATTGAGAGCATCAGACCTAATCCATCATAGTGACATGGAATGCATCGCCGTTTACTCCCTTCTTGGCTCAGCGATCCTATTTGTCGCAACAAGCAAGGGGAGAGATTTCATGAAGGCTTTAGAGCTCAACATTAAAACCGCCCTGATCCTTCTCTTTGTCCAAAATGGCCAATCCTTTAGTTCATTTTCTTGTTCACTGGTGAATTACTAACACTTGAAGTGTCTCACTTAACTCTCTGGCTCTACACGGGAGGCGTACAAAAAATCTGTGAATCACATCAACATGAGGACATGAACTTACCGGAAGGCTGCTGGTTCATGACGAAATAATAATTTATGAAAATCACAACGGTCCAGCAAAAGCAATCGCTCTATAATTAATGGGACACACTATTGAAAATCCCTGTTTCGGATGAAGAACAGATTTTGGACCCAGAAGCAGACAAGTAAAAGTCCTTTATATACAAAATCCAAAGTAACAACGGAGTGCTTGTGTTAAGTCAGGATGTTCGGTTTCTAGCTAAGGACAATCATTCATCAGACAAAATGTTTCAAAATTATCAAGCACGAGTTGAACATACTAATACGTGAAGTAACACACGTTCAATCCCAAAGTCATATTTGTACATTTCTATTCGTCCAGAAATTCATTCAGGTACATAGTTTCTCAAAGTATTCCTCCTTATTTTCAACTCTTATAACCGCATAACTCAAAACGGATCTTTTTTTTTTTCACATATCTGTGTTTGAATACCGTTAATTCAAATGTGAAATAAGTTATATCGTGTTTTTACAAGGCTTAAAATGATTGCATATACCTCTAATTCGATATAGGATGCATCCGTTTTAGAGCGTTGAATTGAATGAAAGTACTAAAGTTATTAACTTCAAAACAATAAGCACTACATTGTATTGCTTTATCAATTAGTTTAGCATTTAAATACCCAAAGTTATCAATTACTTTAGTATTTTAATGCAGTGGTTCTCAAAGTGGATTCCTTGGACCCCCAGGGATCCGTGAAATGATTTGGGTCATGAACAAAAATTGGATTTTTTTTTGTTCACTTCATTTTATTTTGTATTGAATTGTGAATGTATTCAGGACTTTTCACTAAAGCAACACATTAAACAGTTTAATATCTTCAATAATGTGAAACTATGCAATAAATTTTAACTCTGTCAAATAGACCTACGTAATTCATGTCCCATCATCAAGGAGCTTGATTATTTACATTTCACTAAATGTTTGGAAGCAACATGTTTGGGGAAAATTGACCCACTTTGTCGTGAGGAAGCGTGCAATTTTTATTTTGTAAACTTCAGTATGGCTGGAAAGTAACATATATACTGTACTTGTTGTCAAGTTGAATGTGTTGGTGAAAAAAAGGGCACTTTTGTTTGACTTAAATGATTTTGTTTGTTTTGTTTCTGCAACCCCTGCCATAATAGACTTAAATTAATTACGTACTAAATGTTATTATTTAATTACTTAAATATTTAATTAGTAATTGATTACTTGAGTTTTGTAAGTACCAGAAGCATTTGCTTCATTTAGTGCAATTTATTTGCAATTTAATTAGTACCGGCCAGTATTAGACCCTCCTATAGCCAAACACTTGAAAAAAATGGAATTAGATGTAATTATGTACTTGTGATTGAATTAAAAAAAAACATCTTTGGGATTGAATGAGTTAATAATAATAGCTGACTTAAATGTGATTTTTATTATGCCGTAAATGTTTCCAAAAGAATAACCAGAGAAAGGCCAGCGTGACTTCCAACAAATGAGCCATCACAGCCTATTGCTGGGCATATCCACTATGGACCAATGAACGCGTGCTCTCTGACGTCAAGCCGCCACCAATGTTTTGTGGGCGCTTTGCTTAAGCGCTGCTAATCAAATCAACTCCGCCGCTTGAAAGAGATGCATTTGGTGTGGCGTGCGTCTCGACATATATTCCGCAGCAGACGCCAGCGATAAACAGGAGCGTTTTGCTTCCTGTCCAATCCGCTCTCAGCATCATTGGAGTGATAAACCTTAGATAAGATTTATACTATTTTAGTAAATGTTTGTGCGTGGGAATAGAACAATGTACATTTCCATGATGTTCATATATTTATTTTTGTATGTATAGGGAGATTATTTTGGTGAATACACTGTGTAAATGCTGCATCTTGGATTTGTGGTATGTTTTCGGTGCATTGCTAACATAACTTGTTTGTTGAATGGCAGTGTCTTATGTGTAGGTTCTTTCGCTTGTATCCAGAATTGTTGCGGTATTAGTTACTATTAGAGGTGGATATTTTTGACTGTCTTACAATTCAATCCAGAATAGATTTTCAATTCAAATTATTTGATTGACAACCTTTTTCGCTTCAATCTGCAAACGATGTGCAAAGAATCGTCATGATTAAAACAGAATGACAAATGGAGATAAGAAAATGTCCATTTCCACAAAAACAGAGTGTGCACCACAATTGTTCTTGTTTTCTTTTTTTTCTCTCCTTAACAAACTAACCACGAGAATGGAAGGCACAAGCCTTGGCAATTCATTTGGAAATGTAATGTGACTTGATGAACAATTTATTGTAACTAAGCAAAATAATAAATAATTTCACCCCCAATTGTTCTTCTTAAAATAAGTCCGTGTTTATAGATTGATCGAAAGATTGCCTTGTTTAAATATTTGCAATAATTAGCAATTAATGCATAAATAGACATTTTATCTTATTGAGTTGGGAATATTCAACTGTATTTGAATGCACCACATAGTTTGCGAGTAATGCTGGAAGTTTGTGCTGTATCATACATTGACAACATAACTAGCAGCTTCTTAGCATCCCGATTCAGCAGTTGAATATGATTTTTTCTTTTTTTTATGGTGGTGTGTTGCTGTAGAGACCTGACATGATGTAAATAGAAAGATGCTAGCTGGTAGGAACCATGGCAGTGAAGGCCAACTTCAAAATAAAAGCGAACTCCGGGCATGGCATTGACGTCCTTGTATTATTTTGTGTGTTTATTTTGAAGTTGACTTTTGCAGCATGCATGGCATATGACGTGATGTTGTCTCTCACTTGGCAGTGTGAGTACGTCATAGTTAAATGAGAGCGGACAGGAAGTCAAATTGATAAACATAGTTACATAATTTCTGAAGTAAATTTGAATCTTGATTTTGCTGTAAATTGATATTTTTGCACATCTTTAGTTATTATGGTCATGTATTTATTACCTTTGTCGTAATAGTCATGTATATGTCACCTTTTGTCATTTTTACATTTTTATTACTTCTGTCATATCTTTGTTTTTTTTTTATTATGTAATATAGGAATGATGTCTGACAGTTTTTAAAATATAGTCTCTTAGGGACATGTCAGAACATCAAGTCAAGCTCTCTTGCTGTCCAAGGCAATTTTCTGAGTCTAGTTTCTGAGTCTACTTCAGGAGACTAGGTTGTGTTGTAATTGGATTCCTGTTTGCTTTTGGTCTAAAGAGTTTTTTTTAATGTTTGATCAAATCATGCCAAAACTTACAGTTGTGCCTTTTTCAAATCTTCTTTGAAAACTGTCAATAACTGGGGAAAATGATAAATAATGAAAAAGCATAAATCCACTTTCAGTGACATTCTGTTTAAAGCTTAAGAATATGAATGCTTAGATATGTATTTAATCTGCTAGGAGAGATCCCAAGCACTTGACCTAGTTCATGTTTGGTTGCAACACCACACATGTAGCATGTTGAGCGACCCATTCCGATGTAAAATATTCAGTTTGCCCTTTGGCGTGCGCTCCCACTGGCGTCCAACATAAAACGTGGATTGCATTTAAAGTGGAACCCTTAAAGTCGGATGAAGTTTATACAGGGATGTTGGTCAAAAAAAAAAACACTTCCGTACCAATCCATTCCAAATAAATAGGAACATTTGTTTGCATTACTAAAAAGCAATTTTTAAGAAACAGTTTAACATTCTTAAAGGGCCCGTATTGTGGAAATTCATCTTTTTGGAGCTTTTAACCATGTTAAAATGTTTATTTCTCACTCTAAATGCAATTTTCCTTGATTGATGAATTTTTAAGAATTCCTTGCATAATCTGCGCTCTCAGTACCGGATTCGCCCAAAAAGATAATAAGAGTCATCCATTCTTGAGTCTCTGGATCAGTGGTTCTCAAAGTGGAGTCCCCCCAAGGGTGCGTGGCCTGACTGCAGGGGGTCCGTGAAATGATTTGAGTGTTTTGGAACTGATTTAGTTTATTCTTTAACAGTTCCAGATTTGTGACTTGTTTGGCTTAATCGTTGCTTTATAGTGCATTTTGTGGTGAGGAAAGGCGACGTGGATTTCAGTTGGGTGCAGTTGCTGTCGAACCGCACGCGTTGTTCCTTCTCTTTGTGAGATCTGGCTCATGAGTGCCTGTGAGTTGTGCTGAAAATTAATCGTTTCTTGGTCCAACTTTTGACTGTAGATAACATGCTACCTTATCTTTAATCTACAGCATGTTATATAGTGTTGCCTTGTATGTATTTAGCTCGTTAGCATTTTCGTTTGTGCTGAATATTTCCTTTTGGTAAATGTTAGCACATGCAAATGTTTTGTTTTGATTATCATACTAATTAACATTTTGTATAGAAAGGAATTGATTCAATTGATTCATGAGTTTTATTGTCATATATATATCATTTGTAATTAAGTTATATGATTGTTTTAACTCGTGCAATTTGTGTACATTTAGTAATATATATTATAATTGTTATGTTTGGTGTATTTTCTTTTCCTTACAGTTTTACAATATAAATGAGTGAGAGCTGTACTACTCACGCAACTAAATTAAAGAAGAATTACACTATTTACAGCTAATTAATATACATGTATACATACACATATAAACAGTATATATATATATATATATATATATATATATATATATATATATATATATATATATATATATATATATATATATATATATATATATATATATATATATATGTGTGTGTGTGTGTGTGTGTGTGTGTGTGTGTGTGTGTGTGTATATGTTCATCTCATTTTATTTTATATTAAATTGTGAATGTATTCATGACTCTTCAATAAAGTAATCAGTTTAACCACTTTAATATTTAATAAAGCTAAAGTGACATTTTATTTTATAATGCTGTTTTTGACTAAATAAGTGGCAGCAATCTTTTTGGAGGGAATTGACCCGGTTTGTTATACGGAGACGTGCAATTTGCAATTTTTATTTTCTAAATTTGGGTACAGCTGAAAAATAACAAATATAATGGTAAAAATTGAATATGTTGCTGAATCTTTACTCTTAGTAGACAAGCAAGAATACTTTTACGGTTTTAGAGAAAATTATCATTTGGTTGTATAGGTGGCTGCCGGAAAATGATTGTAGAATCGCAACTGGACCTCATGAGTGCCAGACAGATTTACATTATCTCAAGTCCGGATGAGGCGGCACCACAGCTCTTAAGACTTCCTGCTCCTGAAATGTGAAGTCTCTCAGTGCAGCAAATCAATTGAAAAGTCATGAGGAGGTGAATGATTGATTCCCCATTAATGCAGACATAAATAGAGTCCCTCAGTATTACCCAACTCCCAAACTAAAACTCTCCAATCATCTGGGTTGTTTGTGCAGCAGCTGCGCCACGGGGAAACACGACGCATTTGTCAAACCCAAGAAACTCTGCAGGGGTCATTGCTTGTTTAAACATGAGCTTCTTTGCTCTCAGAGCTTGATCCCCTCTCACCGCTCCGGTTCCCTTGTTCACGACCATCTCTGTATATTGGCCTTTCTCTCAAGGGTCCCACTCAGATCCTCGCCCTGTTGCGCGAGCTCTCGTGTATCTCCATTAAATTACATTTAGAACACATCTCCGCATGGGTCGCCTCTCTTGTGTCTCTGTATTGCTTCCCCTCTCTAATTGCAAACAAACACATGTGTCATTTCCCTCAGTAAACGCCTAATTGTTTTAAACTAAAGTGATGTAACTGTGCTTCCTGTGTCAAGTCTGTTGGAAATTAATGGGAGAAAGTCAGGGGAGATTTAAAAAAAAATATAGACTTGGAAGAAGTTCAGAACTTGCACTCTCCCACGATAGCCGGGGTCAACTTGTGGCTTGTTCTCGACAAATCCACAAATGACAAGCTTGTATAACATTAATATGATATATCGGCTGTATTTCCTAACACGTTGAAAAAGTATGGCTATTCATGGTCTCAGGGCAACACACAATCTGTAATCAATGCCGACATTTTACACAGATTATCTGATACATAAGAAATACATTCTTGATAACAGTAGCTCCCAAATGAACATATAAGAAGACACTTATATGGGGGGGTCTCCAACTTTTTCATTACCACGGACCGGTCAATGCTTGACATTTTTAGATACAAGAATTATATATCTTACCAAAACGTACACAAATTACATTGATTAAAACAATCATATCACTGAATTACAAATGCTATTCGTTTCAATACAAAACATTAATTAGATGCAAATGAGTTCTTATCAATGCAAAATCTTTGCATATGCTGACATATACCAAAGGGAACTTCCTGGTATAAACGACAATTCTAACAAGCTAAATGCATACAAAGACAACGCCATATAACATGCTCAAGATAAGGACTAATATTAACTAGCATGTTATCCACAGTCGCAAGTTGTTGGCTCGACAAACAAACTAATTTGGGGCATATTATCATAAATGACAACATTCTTACTGAGAAAGTACAACTTACAGACACTCGTGGGTATGATTTAACAGAGACAGAACAACTTATGTGTCACTGACAGTGATTGTCCCTCCTCTTGACAAAATGTAGTATCAACAGAGGCCAGAGGTAGCGCCAAAAATCAAAGAGCAAGCCAAACAAAGAACAGACTAATGAATTGTTAAAGGGTCTAGTTATGCTTAAATTATATTACATGGCTGGTAGCACTTCTCCGGAGGTGGCCATGTTTGTCATAGCTACGGACAATGGTAAATGCAGTACCTGCAAAGCCAAGAAGCTGCCGGAGAGGTCGAGTAGACGTGAGTAGCTATAGGCTAGATTTGATAGATGCGATTTGTCAAAACAATTTAAATGCAGTGTACACACGTATGCTCTCCAATGTGTGTCAAGTGCATGCTTGTATTTACTTATGTTCAAAAGAAAATAAGAAGTTCTTTTCTTTTTGTTTTCCATCCAAAATGCACTATTTGCCAGGTGCATCATTAGGGTGACCAAGGATGAAGAAGAAACATGGAAGTCAGAAGAAGCAAGCACTCTTTAACACCATGAATGTGAACAAATAAAGGAGTGACCCCAAAACTCTGAAATGACCTCGATGAGTGCACGAGACAAGCCCGTTTGCTGTTAGAAATTATGTGCAGTTGTCTTCATAATTTATGTTTGATGTTTTAATGGAGAACACTTTGTTTTAGTTGTGGTTGTTTTTAAAAGTGAAGCTCTATAAATAAAGTAGAGTTGAATTGGGTTCAATAAACACAACTGTCGGCGTCAAACCCAAAAAGGAGCAAGGATGTGTTTGCAACCTACATTCTAATAATCATTCTATTAACTTATGTTTTATTGCATAGTGTTCATGATGTGCTTCCTCATCATCTTTTCTGGATATTTCCGAGCAAGCCTCAGGTCAAACATCTGTCCTCGTGGAGCCCATGCTACAAGATCAAGAGTCTAATTTTAGCATCAAACAGAGGTGGCATGTGAACTCCTGGTCATCATCCCTCTGGATGTACTCCATCCAATTCATCTTGTGATCACATGGTAATTAAAAAGAGGATCAATTTTATTCACTCACTATTCATTCTCCTCAGTATGCATTTGCAGGCATGCGAGTTCAATGAATGGCGAATATAAACTGTTCACACGCACACAGACACACACACACACACACACACACACACACATATATATATACATATATATATATATATATATATATATATATATATATATATATATATATATATATATATATATATATATATATATATATATATATATATATATATATAGGTCTTGACTTTCATTTCCTAGCGAAAAATTGTAATCGATGTGTATGAAAATATGAGATTTGTAGAAGATGCACACCACTGAAAGATGTTTATGCCAAACCTTCAAGTGTTTTTCTCAAATCGAGGGGATTTGAACATTCAAATTGCTATAACTTGATCCATTTTTGAGCTACCTCCTTGTATTATATACAGTATCAGTCAAAAGGAAATTAAGTGTAGGATTAAAATATGTTCATATCTCAATTTTCAGTAACAGACATAAGTCTGATTTTGTGGATGGATGGATGGATGGATGGATGGATGGATGGATGGATGGATAGATAGATAGATAGATAGAAAGATAGATAGATAGATAGATAGATAGATAGATAGATAGATAGATAGATAGATAGATAGATAGATAGATAGATAGATAGATAGATAGATAGATAGATAGATAGATAGATAGATAGATAGATAGATAGATAGATAGATAGAGTGTGTCTGCACCTGATAAAGTGAGTGAGGTTGCACCAATGCTGAGGGTCTATGTGAGCCATGTCACGCTTGAAGTCTTCCCCACAGACCTCCACCTCCCACTCCAAGCGCGACTCATTGCAAGCTCTCTTTGGCCGGGCAGAAGTGGGTTCGATGTTGAAACTTTCAGTCGCTGTGAAGCAAATGGGGGAAAAAACATAAATACAATCCATCCATTGGTTAAATCCAAGGCTTTTCCAACTTTTATTGAATGATTGAATTTACCTGAAAAGCCCCCCACCATCCAAGCATTGACTGCAAATAAACAAAGAAAAATTCATTTGTAGGCTTATGGTGAAAAGACATTGTTCCGAAACGTGAAAGTAATTGGAAAAAAGCCTCAAACAGCTTATTTCTTTTTCTGGCATGCACATCTGTCTCCCTGACGTTTAGCCTTACATGTTTTCATCCCCTCATCCCTCATCCCAAAATGGCCCAAAAAAAAATCTTGATTTTCACCATTCATTCAGGGGGGTTAAAATTTTAATTGAGGTAATAAATCCAACAAACATTTAGAGGTTTGGCTTTTTAAAAAACAATGAAGATGTACCCTGATTTTAAATACGTTTTAACGCAAACTTCACGTTCATAACTTGTGCTTAACTTGCAATTCAATTGAATTCAATTTATTGCCCAGCCATGACTGCATGTATCATAGCTATCATCATATCAAAAACAAAACACACCCACAAACACACACACATTGTATTGACATTCATTTCAGTAGTTTAACTGCAAACGTGCTAACCACCAGCACAACCATTAGCTGCTTTTTAATGTTGCATTGAATCTGTTTATTCTGCAAACAAAATATGTTGTGTTTTATCCTTATTGAAAGTTATTAGAATAGTATCATCTATAAAACCATTTCAAAAAACAAAGCCACATTAGCTGGATAAACATGTGCATTACTTCTGTGTATTTATGACGTCGCACTAAAATCCCATGAGAAGAGTCTCGTGCATAACACGTGGAGGCGTTTCTTTAAAAGATGCCAAACATTCCTGCTTGCTGAATTCGGAAAGCCACCGAGTCTGGCTTATAACTCTGAAATTCTCTTTCTTCGGATTACACCCGAGCGCAGTTGTGAAAAAAATACAGTCATTTGACCAGAGGGAAAAGGTGACGCAGTGTGTTAAACTTTTAGGGAGTTTAACAAACAAAACATCATCGCTTGTAACAGGTTGACAGGAAAATCTAATTAAAAATTGTGTTTGCAATGTTTAAGTACACATCTGCCTGCTTTTTATTCTTTTACTCTCATTTTATAAAATATGATTTAATTATTTTGAGCATGTACCATATTTTCCGCACTATAAGGGCACCTAAAAGCTTTATTTTTTTAAAAAAGCTGATGGTGCGCCTTATAATCAGGTGCACCTTATATATGGATCAATATTGATATTGGGATTCGTAGATGGGGAATGAACTGATAAAGTAAGATTTACCTGTTTCTTTTGCGTGATTACAGTTGAACAAGGTTGGTCTTATTGACATTGAGTTATTTTGCTATTGAGAGTTTAGAGTTATTATTTTAGTTATCATTGTTATTACTTTGAGTATTACTATATTGTGATTGAAAAACTTTTAAAATATGTCATTGATTGAGGGTGCGCCTTATAATCCGGTGCGCCTTGTATATGGAAAAGGCTTTAAAATATGTCATTGATTGAGGATGCGCCTTATAATCCGGTGCGCCTTATAGTGCGGAAAATACGGTAAGTTTATTTAAGTTTAGTTTAAGGCCATTCGACTGAATGTGTAATGAGCGTGGCCAATGAGGATGCCAAATCCATATTTCCGGGTATGTCAGTGAGAGTAATCTAAAAGTAATGCCTTACAGTTCAAATACAGTAATATTATAATGTAACAAATGACAGTTAGTAAGTTATAAATAATGCATGCAGTTGTGAAGGAACTTGCCCAACAGTGGTCTCTTCAATGAAATGGACATCCCTGGAACATACTTGAATAGTATGTAGCGTAATGTGGAACTTCAAAATCAATGAGTGAATCAACCTCCATGTGCCCTTTATATCCTTAAACGGAGAAGTCTAAATTTAGCAGAGGTTGCATACAGTGTTTACCCCTTGGGGTGTCTTTTATATAAATCTGCTGCATTGGAAGTGTAGCACCTGAAAGTGATCAAAACAAACCTTGTGTGTGTTTTGAATTTCGTGCAAGTGTTTGATTGAGTGTGCACACTATGTTGCTCAAATGTCATGGAATATACATTCCAGCAAAAAAAAAAAACAACAGCTTGCTTAAAGACAAATGTTCATGAAAAGACAAGACTCTAAAGATGTGTGTGGTTGTTTTATCTTAAAATAGAAGGCTATGCATTCCAGAGGCTCTACTATTAAAATGCAATCAATAAACAAGTAGATTTTACATTATCAGAGGAGACAGGAATCAAATTGTCGTCTCGGTCCATTTCTCTAGCTTGTCAATTACTGTAGTGAATACAGCAAATTGAAAACTATTGGCAACCCTAGAAGGCACTCTTCAAGTCTTCAATATGTTCCAAAGGCCCCGAAGCTTTTTCGTTCTCTTGACTTTAGTTTCTATCAACAAAACCCTCTTGAAGGGGAGTCCAAAAATAGGATCTCATTTATAACGTCTCCATCTAAATACATCTTGCTCCCACGGCAGCACTCAGTCCAAACAAATAGCCCACATGCACGTGTTGATAAGAAAACCATTTAGAATAGCGCAAAGCTTCTAAAGACAAATTACATATCAAAATATGTCAAAGCATTTTGTATTTACGACATAATGGCCCAACTGTGCTGAAATGTTTGAAGTAGTGACTATAATGAAAACCAATACTGTGCCCTAGTTTCAAGAAGTATTAGGGACCATAGTATATTTATTTTTTGTTATTAAGCATTTTACAACTTTTATCCTCCTTAAGTAATAAGAGAGTCATTAGTTTTAAGTTATTGGGATGGGCTCCCCCACACTCTAAGGGTATTTTTGTTAGTACTGCTTATTTTGAAAATATAATAATGAGTAGGTGGAACACTTTCTGGAGAAACCACAGGGGAATCATGAAAGCTGAATAGAAAAAAACTATGAAAGTCTGTGGAATGATTTGTAATACTTTGAGATCGTGGAGCATAAAAGAATGATTCGGAATTATAAGGAATGATATTGGACAATGTGGAAACATGTGGAAAGAGATTGAACGAAGTGGAATGATGAAAAATCTTGATCTTTCATTTAGAAATTTAAAAGTTGGAACAGGATTGAATTACTCGTGAAAAATTGAAAAAAACAATGAAAAATGTTGAGTTAAAATTTGAAAAACATTTTGTCATAGGGATAAGGTGTAAGTTTGAAGCTACAACATTGGAAAAATTCAAAAAGTGAACTACAATGTTTAAATGTGTGATACAGAATGAAGGGACATTTTAGGGTACAAAATGTACAATATTGAGAAAAGTTATCATTTTTGGTACGAGAAAAAAAAAATGTTGGCATCGTAAAGGACTCGGTTGAGAAATGTAGCATTAGATGGATTCAAAACTGAAATAAGAAAAATGTGCAAATTGTTGGTGACCTGGTCCCATATTTTCAGATGACTGAAGAAGTTTGCAGAATCTCTGCAAAATGCTGGTGAAAAGTAGCGAATTTCTGGTATGTAGGAAAGGGTGAAAACTGATCACAAATTAAATTGGCTCAGCTGAAGTTTTTTATTTTACTTTTTGAACAGGTATTTGGGGGTTGAAATTGTGAGAAAAATGTGACAGGATTGAGGAAAAAAAAAGTCAAAGAAGTCGTAATAGTTTGAAAGGGGCAAGACATGTTGAAGAAGTTGAGTGGCAAAATATGGTGGAGTAAATGACGCTTTCAGCATTCACACAATGACAAAAGGGCTAGATTATGAATGTACAAACTAAAGGAATCCCTTTAATTCTAAAGCCACTCTACCAGCATCATGATCCAAAAGCAAAGCAGACAGAACCGGTCTCAGCAGCAGAAAAGCATGTGTGATAAATTTGTTTCACCCAGTGGATCATGCCACGTTGGGACCTATTTCAAACAGCCAAATTGCGATTTGGATTGTAGCAGAGTGCCAAAGGAGAGAGTTTCACTGAGCTGCAGTCAATTATTTTATACTGGGACAATGAACCGACACCGTTGAGCTCAAATGAAACAATATTAGCATACAGTTGGAATCACATTTGCCGTCACTTGAGGTGAGAGGAAGCAGGTTGAAGCCAGACAACACTACAATCACTCATTTATTTTTTTTTTACCTTTTTTGTTCAAAGACGAACACTTCCCCAGCCGACATGGGGTGAACGATTATTCACCCCCAGTGATGTTACAGCACCAGCCCTTATATATTTATATATATATATATATATATATATATATATATATATATATATATATATATATATATATATATATATATATATATATATATATATATATATATATATATATATATATATACATATTTGAAGAGGGGTGTGTAGACTTTTTATATGCAAATAGGATTACGGATGTCTTCAGATGTCTTATTTTCCCAGAAAGTAATATGTAACCCCAATACTTCTTCTGCGGTTGTTCTTAATTGTACAAGTAATTTTAGCAATGAGGGAGAGTTGGAGCATCTCCCAGATACATTTTGCTGTGTTCAATCATCCTGTCATACTATAATTTTTTAGTCTAGAGGAATTAGGTTTGTTAAACCTGCTACATTAGGTCAATCACATCTTAATAAAAAAAGAAACTGACATGTTGGAATGCTTAAAAAATGAACCTCTACATTAAATCAATTACAACTCAAGAAAAGAAAAACTGACATGTTGGAATGCTTAAAAAATGGTATATTCAGCGGCTACATTCATAAATTCATCCACAAAAAAATGACTGCTGAAAAGAAGAGGGCACCGCAATGGGCAGTCTCTTTATTATTTATTGTGAAGGGCTTACACTGCTAATTGGCTTCCAATTTCCAGCATCCTCAAAGCCCATTTAAAATCTGGTCCGTGCATCAACCCTTTTGTCACAGCCATTATTGAAACACCACTCTAAAATCATTTTGAGTCAAGCCAGCCAATCAAAAGTACCATCAATAAGAGTGCTTGCTCAGTTAAAGAACGAATGATAGTCCATTGGCGCTGCTGTCATCCAACATTTGTTGGCCTGTATCGAGAAATGAGGAGAGGAAATGAGGATACGGAAGATGATTTAATGTGCTAATTGTCTCTGAATGTAGTCAAAGAGGTGCTGCTTGTTTATCAGTCTAATCGGCAGAGTCATTAGCTACAAGTGACTTGCGTCGCTTGTGAGATACTCTATGGACTTACTAGAGGCAGTTATTTTCTTTATCAGGCAGTTGACCCTATTAGGTAAATAAAGTGGAACCCTGCAGTCACTCTGGCTGGAATATATTAGATTATAACAAAAAGGAAGATGGTTTTAAAAAGTAAGCCTTTTTTTTCTGGGTGTCGTGTAAATTTCCAAAATATAAGCAAAAATGCAACTCAAGCAGGATATTAAGGAGTCTGACAGTATTTATGCCCAAAGCCATACTGTCTCATGTGTTTCTAATCTAATCAGTTAAATGAGGAAAAGAAGAGTGACGCTCAGCAGACTTCCTGAACAACAAAAATCACGCATGCTTCAGCAAATATTCAGACCAAAAGATAATGTTGCTTTCGTTGTCACTCGTTGGAACAAGCTTACATTTATTTTACAAGCAGAGACAGTAATTACACGCACCAGGAGTGTAAACATGACCCAATTATGATTAGTGTAATAAGGGTTTTTGCAACATTTAGAAGCAATTATGGCATGCCCATGTAAGGGATTCACTGCAGGTATGTTGTCGGTGGAATAGAAAAAGTTCCTAAATGCATAAATATGCTCAGTTGGAAATGAAGTGTCTATTAATGACTTCTGTTTTCCTAGCGTTTATAAGACTCTACCTTAAATTTTGCTGTAGTTTCACCAGTTGCACCACCTTTTTGGTCGCACCACACAGCGTTTGCTCACACACTTTTTTGTGAAGCTACGGCTAGACCATATTTGCTAGTGTTTAATCTTCTAAATTTGCATACCATAAATTCGCTTAATGTAAAGATTCACTCAAGATATGATATTTGTAAAACATTTTACTATGCCAAGAGCTGTCTGCATGGCAAAACAGGTCAATTACTTTATGTAACTTCTAAGGAAGAAATTAGAAAAAAATTAAAATATTTTTGCTTTTACGTGAACATTATTTTGTTCAACACAGAGGTCTTATTGTGTGATGGGGTCTTCCAACCAATATTATGTGTTCAGAGCAGAGGATTTACAAAAACTCATTAAAACTTGGTTGACTGAATGAAAATAAAAAAAATCTGCATACTATGGCTTTGAATATTTTTCTTGTTCAGTGTTTCAGCACCCGTTTTAAAGGGATTTATTTAAAAGTCCTTCAGGTTTTCTTTTTGTGGGAAATGCTAAGTTAATTATAGATAACAAAGGCAGGTTCATTCTTTATTTCGATTCAACGATATATCAATCGCTCGAATGAAAGATGGAAGCCTAGTTATATGATTGTAAACAGTTGTGACCTGATGGAGAGTTTAAGTAAAATAATAAGTAAGTGACTTGATGGACAATTAATTGTACCTAAATAAATTATCCAAGAAAAGTTCCTCTCCATTATTGTTCTTGACATATGTCAGCTTTTATAGCTTGATAAAATTTTCAGATGAATTGGACACAGTGTCGAGACCCCGTGCATGTTTCTGGACATGGGAGGAAGGCGGAGGTCCCACGCCAATTCCAGGTATGATACTGGAAGAACATAAAAACTACAAGCACCATCTTCGAATCCAAATCTCACAGCTATAAGGCAGACATACTAACCACCAAGTTTCAAAGCTACTATGAAAAAGGTTTTCCTTCCTAATTTGTGATTTCTTTTCTCTGTTCTAGGGGGACAGACAGCTGCTCAAACAAAACCTGGAGGTCATCTGCATGAGGTCAATGAGGCAGATCACTGATGATGGCTGGAGTCTAAAAGAATTCTCTGCACTGCTGATGTCAGGAAAGGCAGTAGAATTGATTTTAAAACATGAGTTTTGCAGGTCATCACGATATAATTGAATTTGGTCACTGCTATTGAGGGCTGTAGACCTCAAAAATGCATTTCAACTGGGCTGGCAGTGAATTAATTCACTTTCTGTTAAAGTTATTGGGAGTCTTTAATATCCTTGCATAATGAATTCAGCCGGGAGCCTTTATAGAAGATGCTATTATGTTTCATGGACCTCTTATTGAAATCATACCAGCATTTAGTTTTGGATTGGCAATGGGGCTGGGGGAAAAGTTGACCAAGTCCAGTAAGTCAATCCACCACCAGAACAATGCTTGCAGACGTACAGAGTGTTGCAATGGTGGCAAGGGAGAAAGATTGTTTTCAGTTAAAAAAAAAAAGACAAGTTCAATTATCGCAAAGTGGAAAAGGCATACCAACCACAAGCAGTACTTTGGGGGGAAAAAACAACACTTATGGAAAGACCATCTTGATATCCAGCTTCATTATAACACGATTTCATTACAGACGATATTAGCACATGGAGCATCAGAAAAGAAACAAAAGAACATCCCAAAAATTATGAGGCTTGTATTATCATCTTCATTTGAATACAGTTTCTTCCACTCCATATACTGCATAATATGCTCGGAATGTGAGTTTATTCATTTATTAGTGCTTCATTATAACAGCCCTTATTGTTCTATTATGGTTGTTTTTTTTGCTTTATTGCCTACTTTATTATTTGCTCAATTGTGGAATACAGTCTTCTCGGGGAAGTGGACAGAATAAGAATGTCATTGTATAGTATTACTATACATATGACCAAAAAAAAAAAAACTTGAATCTTGAATTTACAAACAATTTATGGTGACTCAGAATTCAATTTGACCCAGTAGGGGGCAGACAAGCACAAAAAGTGCCCAGTCTGCATGTCAAGAAAAAGAACAGGAAGTTATTGACTTCTTAGTAGCTAAACGGCAGCTTCACTCTCAAGTTTAAACTTGGAATATTGTTGAAGCATCATCTGGGAATGACTTTAAGGACGCTTGTGTGTAATATACTCTAACATGTATGTGTGAAATAATAGGGAGTTACTGTTTGTTGACGTTCAATAGTAATTGCTAACATGCTAAAGCTAATCATGAAGGCAATGGTAATTGCTAGCGTGCTAAAACTAATCGTGACGCAAAATGGTGAGCATAGGCAATGTTTTTTTATGTCTAAAAAGTCATATTTATAGAAGATACAGTACTAAAAAAATAATAGTTTACTTAACCACACATTCGACTTAAGTAGATCACTTGATGATTTGAAAATAACTTTAGGTTAATCGATTTTTTAATAACTCTTTCGAGACAGCGTCTAACTGGCAACTGTGATATGAACGTCAATCCAAAAGTTCTGTCGTGTAATATTCACGATGCCACTCTAGCACTAAAAAGTGCCACTAGCAAACAAACTGCAGATGTTTTAACTCTAAGCATGCAAATGTAAATTCTTAAAGCTGTTTTGTAACAGGCACTTAGAAAAAGGATCATCCCATCACTTCTTAGGCCCCTGCTGTCTATCTGTATCGCTAAGCACCTCATCAGCATCCAATTTTGGAAAATCTAGTGAATACTTTGTTTCTTGGCATTATTTTAAGCCAAGCTGTGGAAGATAGATAAGAAATTTCAAAACAATAATCACAAAGAGAATTTCTTGATTCAAAGGCTGCAAATTCCGAGCTAGCTTAGTTTAGTTTGTGTGGATAATCAAGCGGAACAACAGCACTACAGAGGACGTGATTCAGACTCCTCGACACAACTCCTCAAATCAGCCATTTCAAACACATTTCAGGCCAAAAATAGACCAAAGCAGCTTACTTCCATTTCCTTATTGATGATGCAAAAAAAAAGAAAGCTGGAACAGAACATTCTTAGCTTTCAAAGGTCTTAACATTTGTTTGGCATTACATCATGATAAACGTTAATAAGCCGTATTCCACTAAACGTGTTTGACAGTAGTAATATTTTCATGGCACGGTGTCAAAAGAGCAGATGTTGAAAAACAAGTGTGCCTTTAAACCTCATTTGTCTTCTACTAGAGACCAAATGACACAAAACATTTTCCCTTGTTACTTATTCAAAGACACAACATCATTTACATCCCCCCCATGTTGTCTGTTTGGTAATAGACAAAGTCAGGCTGACACAGCCTGACAGTGACTGGGAGTGGGTGGTAAGAGCCAAAACACAGCAGCGGAATGAGATACACTCTCATTTTGCTCAAAGTCTCTTCACAAACACGACAAACGGACTTAAAGATAAGATTCACAAGCACTTACTGTACTGGCAAATATTGATCGATGAAAAGAACTCTGCTGAAATGTTTCATAATCTTTGTGTGACGCCCTTAAAAAACACACTGTCTCTGCAAACAACTGCAGTCTATCGAAAATCAATACAACTTGTGTAACGCTGGAGAGAAAACAAAAAGCCACAAATTTGAGTGAGTATAACATTAAAACATAATAGAATAAACATACAGTCTAAAAATGACTGATTTATGTTTTTAAATCATTTCTTTATTATAGCCCGCTCCTGCATATTGCCCGGCCCCCAGAATAACACTAGAGATGCATTATGATTTTTTTTTTTTCTGACCAAGTAATTGTTTTCCATGTCAAGATCACAGAAGGGGTATTAATAATTGGTGATGTGTAGCATTAATATTGTTATTTATTTTTATTTTTTCTCCTGTTAAGTTCACAGAAAGTGGTATTAATAGTTGATGTGTAGCATTAATATTGTTATATTTTTTCATTTTTTTCCCAGTCAAGAACAGATATAATATTTGGTTACACGTGGCATTAATATTGTTATTTATTTTCATATTTTTCCCAGTCAAGAGCCCCGATAATATTTGGTCATGTGTGGAATTCTGGAAAACAAGAAACATTCACGTTGAGACATCTGTGGGATCGTCACACTTTTTGTCATAAACTGACCCATCCCCCATCTGAGAAGAGAGGAGTAATGTGGCCCTCTGATTTAAAAAAAATAATAAGTTTGGGGACCCCAGCTCTAAAGGTTTTATGAGGTTGACAGTTTGCACAGGGGCTTAGACCAAAAATTTTCAACAAGGGTGGCCAGGGTGACACAAAACCTCAGTGAGGGATGGAATTCACATCAGAGTTTTATAAAATAAACTAATTAATTTTAGTTTTTGTTTATATGACTTTAAATGTAAACATGCAGTTTTTATAATACCGCATTTGTGCAAAAAAGTGTGGCCAGAGAATGAAAAGGGTACCTGTGGCCACCCATGGCCACCATATAGCTCCACTCCTTAATAAATGTGTTAAAATGAAATCAAATGACCCAAAATCTTTCATCACCTTTCTGTTTATTTTGCTGATGACTCCAGTTCTCATTCTAACCTCCTTGACATCTCATTTGCTGTTAGAGTGAAGCCTTGTTTATCATGGGGACATGTTCCAGACCCAGCAGTTAGATCTCCCACACACACAAGATTTCAACACATCTCAAACTTATTATCACACATTTAAACTTATTAAAGCATTCTATTTAAACAAATTGCAGTGTACTCATACAACAAGTCTATATGCTCTGTCTTATGGAAGCTCCTCTTAGCACGTTGACATAGTTCCTTGGCACCAACATGTCGCACGATAAAGATATACAGTCGGCCCCCGGCTTACGAGCACCCTGATTTACGAACAATTCGCCTTACGAGCGTGGATCAGGGAGATTTTTGTCCTCCGCTTACGAACAAACCTCTCACCTTACGAGCAATTCGACATGCCGGCCATTGAGTATGTAGAAATGTTCTCGTTAATTTGCGTAATTAAAATCAACAGTAGCGACATCATCAATCATCAGTAGATACTTGTGGCAGTAACGTGAACGCTATTGGTCTTACAACGTCACACTAACTGTCTCACTCACGGTGTCTAAATATATTACCATTTAAGTGTAGTGTTTGTACAGCTAAAGGGAAAAACAGCTGACATGAAATTAAATGTGCCGATTGCAGGACAAAGAATTGTCATTGGTTTAAATGTGTGTTTTTTTTAAAATTAATTGTCAATACATTCCAACCGTTTAAAAAAAAAAGTGCGAATAATTATCAGTCAGTCACGGAGATGCGAATATGCTATTGGTCGATTAAGGTCACCCGGTCTCACTCACGGAGATGCTATTGGCCGGCGTCACACGTCAATCACAGAAATGCCGATATGCTATTGGCCGAACGCCTTTATCTAGCTTGATGGGACAGGATGGAAGGAAGCAGAGAAAATTAGTGAAAAACGGAATGTTGTGAAGACTTTGCAAACTTTATCTGTTAGACATAGCTTCTAAAATTACTAGCAGCGGTAAAGAAAGAAATAAGAGGATGATGTTTTAGTATCTGCGTGATTTGCACCCTGACTGAAAGAGTTACTGTAACACTGTAAGACCAATAGCATATCTATCGTCGTATAATCTTTGAGCGTTAGACTCTGCCCCCCTCTGCTTACACCAAGCTCAAGTCTCGTCGTTTTAAAGGTAAAAGCTATTGATTCATTGTATTTATCATATAATGTAAGTGTACAGCAGATTACGTCACTCAATTTTAATATATGTATACAGTGTGTCGTTTTTACCTAAGGCTTCGGCGCGCGTTGCACGCATTCACGAATTAACATGGGTTTGGATTGCCCGCTATACGAGCAATTCGAGATACGAGCGTAGCCGCTGAACGGATATATATATATATATATATATAAATATATATATATATATAAAGCTCTTTAATGCAATGCTAGCACTTTGTGGAGTAGAATTAGCAAAATACAAACAGAAAAAGATGGTCTCCTTGGAGGCAGGAAGTGATCATTATTTTCTGCCAGATAAAGGCAAGCCCTCTACTGTGAAGCCAATTTACTCTTTTTTTTTTTCTACCACTCAAAACATTACTACAGCGGAGGAGAACCAAGTGACAGTGAAATGCAAGTTCTGCAACACTTCTTTAGAGTCCATTCAATGAGAACAATACACCACAGGATAATGAAGAGAATGGAACACATTACGATTAAATAGGCTATTTTATGGGAAGATGTGCTCAGAGATTCTGTGATGAGAGGATGCTTGAGTTAAAGTGCTAATAATGAATCTCAGATTTTGTTCGTGGCCAAAATAACTAGGCCATTTTTCTGTTTTACTGCATATGGCAAATGCTGAAGATGTGCCTAAAAGTTAACACTACAATGACACACAAGTGAATAATGATTATAATATTAATCATAAATATGTGAAATGAATATTAACTATGTCCAATTGTCAAACTTAGTTCACCTCAGACTATATATATCAGTGGTTCTCAAATGGGGGTACTTGAAGGAACTTCAGCGTGATACTCGAGATTTTGAATAAAACAAACAAACGTGAAAATTGTTTAAAAATAATCATAATTGTTTGAGGAAAATATAAGTTCATAAAACAAATGTTATGTTCAATAGGTTATTTAATGTCATTGTTGTAAAAAGCCAAATTCTCCTCCCCCTAGAATGGTTCGACATTTTATATTTATATTGTAAGAAATATATATATATATATATATATATATATATATATATATATTTTTTTTTTTTTTTCATGTTTAAAACCATATATATATATATATATATATATATATATATATATATATATATATATATATATATATATATATATATATATTTGTTTTATTTTATTTTATTTTATTTTTTTTTGTGGATCAGTACAAATGAAGTCTAAAGGGTCTAAAGTTTAATAAACCGGACACTGATGGCATGTTTTAAGTCCTTTTTTTTTTTTTTTTTAACCCAAAAATGGTTTGTACTGGTTAAAGGGTACATTGCTGATATGTGTGCACACAAGATATTCTACAGGGGGTACATCACTGAAAAAAGGTTGAGAACCACTGCTCTACATTTTATTTATACAAAGTAGTAAACTGTCTGGGTCCTGCCCTAAACTCCGAATTAGGAATTCAGAATCTTAAAGTCTTCCGTGTAAACACAGTCTTTGGGTCATTTGAATATTTTCCTCATTTGCTCTATCTTATGAGGCTGTTTCCACTGTAATCCTGGGAACATTTTCTCTCAGTGGAATAAAAAGTTCCTGTCTGCCATCTTTGTTGCTTTCTTTCTTGATCTCCACTCAACCATTAGATGACTCAATGCTCTTTTTTAAGGAACCGTCAGCCTATTTATTCACTCCAAATCATCCAGTGTGTGATTTGGCCTTTGGCTGCAAACTATCCCCTTGTCAGATCCTCTTTATCCTGGTATAAATAGACATCTGTCTGGCATCCTTCCACTTGGCTCTTTTGCACTGGCGCCGTTTCTTAAACACAAAAGCCAACAGTTTGGTCAATACCGACAGGATTTCACCAGGAGAGTAAAAGCAGGCTACTTTTTGGCCGCGCTCCGTGACAGACAGTGGTGTCAGTGAGACCTGTGTGTCAGACTTTGAAAGGAACAGAAAGGGGCAAAAAGACAAAGTTCATGCCTCTCCTGTTGCATGAAATTTTTACAGCTTCCTGAATGATGAATCATGCTCTTAAAAGGAGTTCACTTCTATAAAACTTAACTGGAGCAGTGGCATTCAGTGTCATACTCATTAGCCCGACGTATGTATGTTAATTCTAATATTGTATATATAATTACCAATGCTGAAAACTTGGACTTGTGAAAATCGGACCGCGCTCTGGGGGTTCTACTTTGTCTTTATTTATCAAAGCTTTCCTTTTTGTTTTTGCTTTCTTTTAGTTCGTTTAGAAATTATTGTCCTTTGTAAAAGATTAGGTGGAATGTGTGATGACATGTTTGCATGTTTCTATTTGTATTAAAAAAAAAGGAAACATTATATTGTGAGGAAAATATGCTGAAACTATAAAGTTGCAAAATCCATGATTCATTTGAAAACAATTGGGAAAAAAAATGACCTAATTTGGATGAAAAAGGGACAGACCCTTTTTTTTAAGGTTATTTATTCAACCCAGCTGTTTAGGTTATTTAATTAAACCCAAATTGTTGGGTCTTAATTCAAATCAAAATTCCACAAAACATCCCAAATATCCGCTCTAAAAACAGAAATATCCAATTATCGGTCCAAAAAATACCGTCCCAACATTTGGATTGTTTTGACCCAAATTTCTGGCTTGTTTTACAAAAACAACCCAGTTGATTAGAAAAACAGGACTGACCCAATATTTGGGTGGATTTGACCCAACTGTCTGGGTGGTTTTACACAAAGCAATACTGTTGCTCCAAGTAAAATACCTGGGTTGTTTCATGGGTTAAAAAAATAAAAAAATAAGGGACCAACTCAATATTTGGTTCCATTTGACCCAACTTTTTAGGTTTACACAAAATGACCCACATGGTTAAAAACATGGGGTTGTGCAAAATAACCCATAAAGTTGTGACAAATTGACGCAAATATTGGGTCGCTCCTGTGGATTTCAACCCATAGCTATTTATTATTATTTTAACAGAAATTTTAGGGTTTTTTATTTAAATCCAAAATGTTAGGTCAAAATTATAATCTACAGAAATATTTGGGTTCAAAATTATGGGTCAAAAAGTATTGACCCAATATTTTGGGTTGTTTTATATGTATACAAAACAGTACAGAGTTATGTCAAACTGTCAAATGTTTTGACCCAATTGGATTGTTTTGTGTTGCACAGAAAAAAACAACTGAACGTTTGGTCAAACCTATAAGAAAATATATTGAATTGGTCTGTTTTTTAAGCTTTTTTTATTTGCTTTTTTTTTTTTTAAGCCCAACTGTTTTTAAAGTGTTTGGGGGGTAATTAACAAACAAAAAAAAAAGAAAAAGGTGTTTGTGCAAAACAATTTTTGAGTTTGTTTTGAGAGTTATTCATTCGACCCAATTTTTTGGGTTAAAAGAAACAGATCATTTTCGACCCATATGTTTTTATAGTGTGGGGAGTTGTCACGACCAGAATAGGCTACAGCTGACCCATAACGCTAATGAGGACTAGCATTATAGAAAACGGATGGACAGATTGATTTAAAAGTAACGCAAAACAAGTCCATGTGTTGTTGAACCACAAAGATTAGCCACCTGCATATAATACAGTCCAACTGACCAAACCTCAACAAATCAAAAAAAAAAACAAAAAGACGATACACATAATGTTTCTATCTCAATTCAGTGGTACAGAAGAAGCCCCAGGCAAGTTCCCTGAGAATGAACGGAGCTATTTATTGGTCCAAGCAGATGCTTTGCACTCAGTTGGACTTCTTCTTCTTCTTCTTTAGTGCAGATGGAGATCTTACACTCATGTGAACTGCAGGCCTCAGCGTGAAAGTAACAGATCACAGTGAGTCGGTATGATTCTCCTGGGTTATTTCTCTTAAGCAAACTGCTCTCAAACCTTCATCATCCCAACAGGGATGCTTGATGGGAAAATTGTCATCTAGACCGAGGCTAATATGGGGAAATCCCTGCTGCATGGACAGTATTTACTGACCTGATGCAACCAGATGAATCTGTCCTGTATGTTTTTTTTTTTTTTTTGTAGTTTACCAGAACTAGAAAGGAAAACTACAAAGAAAAATGGCAATGCAAGCATTATGTCTAAGCAGGGTGGTCCCAAACACAACACAAAACATATGCCCATGTCTCCAAGAGGTTTTTCAAAAAGTCATCCTCAGCAAAATGTCAGTGTGCAGTGTTGGTCAGTGGTGGATAATGTGGCGCCAAGGTTGACTCTTTGCATGACGGCGACACAATCAGCTCCTGATAGTCACACCAAATTGGTGAGTGACTGCCCTCCCATCCTCTTTATCACCGTCACCCACTTTTGTTGTGCTGATAGCACCACTGAAACTGAATCCTTTTGCGACAGTATTCCCTCTGTCTCGAACATTTCTATTTTCAGTTGCATTCCAACAGCATACTGTGTTCCCATGTTAGTTGACAGAAACTGTTTAAAATGGTAGAAACGCATGGTTTTAGTCTTTTTCTTTAGTCTTTTAACCCAATTTTCAGACTGAGTTCTGAATCCTGACGGGTTTCAGCAGCCCCATTGTTTTGTCTCGAATTTAATTAGGTTGCGTATCGACATCCTTTTTATTTTTTTTAAGTGCTTCAGACCGTTTTAGACCATTTTCAATTATTTAAATTATTATACATTTTTAAAACTTGCAAATAAATGTGTAACAGTATGTTTTCAAGGTAATCGTAGGTCTAGTTATCATGAAATTATATTATATGGGGGTGGTACTCCGGAGGTTGCCCTGTCTGATATAGCTACGGACAGCTGGAGGAGGAGCGTGTATTGCTGCATTTACCGTAATGCCCCTAAAGCTCCCACAGGTGCATGTGAAAAATTACACATATTCCCTTTAAGCCAAATCAATCATTTGGACCATATGTATTTTAAGCACACAGTTGTCATGTGATAATGCAATTAAAAAGGAGTTCAAACTAACAGTTTACTTTCAAACAGTTTACTTTCACATTACACCAGAACTAGAGCTATTTCCTGCTTCTGTGTAGAAGAATCATGGGAAATAAAGTCCGACCAGTGCAAGCTCAGCTTTCTGGCGACATGTTTCCAATGGTGTGCCAACTGATTTTCACTTTTATAGTTTTTTTTTTTTAAGTCCTTCAATGATCAATAACTACTTGGAGAAACAAAAGAAAGTGAGTAATGTACTCTCTCATTCAGTTTTTGGAGATGCGTTAAGTGACCACTCACACAGTCGGACATTTCAAATATCAACAGAAATACAAATTCAATGACCCGAACAGCAACGACTTACAGTATGTGTGTGCACATAGTTGGGGGTACAGTATGTGAAAACATTTTATTATTTATTTGATAAACCAAATTCAGAAGAGCCACGTGCTGACTCAAGTTGCAGGTTTGCAAATTTTACGATTGGCACCAAGTAAAAAACATTGAATCACGGTGAGTGCATTGACTGGTTAAGGGCTATGGAACTGTCCGACAAGATAGCATTTAGCATTAGCTGAAGCATAAACACAACCACCGGTCACCAGGTTTACTTGCTCTTTGTTTCCTCATGAGAGTCTATTGAATATTTCAGCAAAATTGCCAAGTCCCATTTTTTGATTTTGAAAATGGGGTCACTCTATTCTAAACTCTTGTCAAATATAGTTGATTGCCACAAAATGGTGGCAATGCGCTATTTTTCTGTGTAAATGAAACTCCTCATCTTACTTTTTACAAGGGTTTCTGCAGATATCAGCAATTATATATTTTTTCATGCCGTGATTGGAACAGTACATATTTCATTTCAAATTAAGAGCAAATTGATTGGAACATGACGAAACTTTTTATTCAACAATGCATTGCACTGTTTATGGTGTTTTGTGGAAAAAAATGACATGTACTCAAAAGAAAAAATGGAAACAAGAAAATGTTTCCAAAAAACATTTAAAGAATAAAATCATGTCAACTGAACTCAACTTAGTTTGAGCTTCCACATCAACACAGGCATGACTATGCCGACCACCCAGATTGTGTTTTTTCCTCACGCCAACCAACTCAAACGTTGTACATACTGTACGTAAACTCCAGTCGCAAGCTTTCCACATGAAACATACTTTCATACATGATTTAATCCTTTAAGGACCAGCTAATGAGCCAGATCCAGAAGGTCCCATTGGCCTCCATATAGGTCAGCTCTGTCCACTGGGGCGTGCTATGGTATAGTCCCTCTTGGACGCTAGTCATGGACTGCTTGTTCATGATACGTTTGACTCATTATACCCATGTTTAACCCAAGTCGTAAAGCTAACGTCAATGCACACTGTGGATATTAACAATCCTGACACTTGAGGAATAGGTTCATGGTATTATATTCTATTGATTCAATATAAACTATACTTAACTCATTCAACCCCAAAGACTTATTCATATGTTTTTTTTTAAACTTAATCCATTACTTTAGTTACTTAATTTAAAAGGAAATTGACTGCTTTAATACCTTATTACCTAGAGTAAATCAATTGTTTTAGTAATTATTACCGAAAGAAGTCAATTAAATTAATATTTACCTAAAGTAATTGGTTAGTAATTTAATCAATTACTTTAGCTCTCATTACCTAAATGAATTGATTACTTTAAAATATTTGAATTAAAAAAAAAAAAATATATATATATATATATATATATATATATATATATATATATATATATATATATATATATATATATATATATATATATATATATATATATATATATATGTACTTTATATTACTTTATATTTTGTAACTACTTTATATTTTGTACTTTCCTTTTTTAACCGCTAAAGTACCTAAGACAATGGATTATTTTAGTATTTAATTACCAAATCAATTGATGACTTCAGTAATTAATATCCTTAATTCACCTGCTATTTTTAAACCCTCTTTAGCCAAACACTTGCAAAAAACCTGGTAATAAAAGTGTAAATCAAATTACTTAGCACACAGTCCGACAAAACATTACATTACATTAGTGTCTTACATGAAACGTCTTAACCACATTTGTAGTGGTAGTTTTTTTAGCATCTCAGGAGGAACGATCATGTACAATCATCTGTTTTATTTCTTCATCATCTGCTGGAAAATCCTGACGCGAATAACAATTGGCAGCCTTATCAAATTTAAACCTTAAAGGCAAAGGACTCAATACAATTTAGCAATACGTTTCTCCAGGTTCTCGTTTTGCTCTTAATTTGAAAAATTACATTCTATTCCGATCACGGCATTAAAAAGCATCAGATTAAATTTGCTGGCACCTGCAGAAACCTTGCTAAAATTTCACTTACCTCCTCAAGGGGCACTGGTACACCCAATTGAAAACCACTGTTCTAATGGAATCCATTTCAATGTTGCATAAATTTCATTGCAGAACAACACTTTCTAATATTTTGAATATTTTCTAATTTATTAAGAAGTCACAGGAGATGTTTAAAATATTCTACCCAGTTCTTAGAATGACACTCAGTGATTTCCTACTAATGTGCCTTGAGAGATAATTAGGTGTGCCATGCATGGCAATTGATGCAATTTAACTTCATTTGTCCTATAACCATCTTTGTTCATCATCTGCTGTACTCAGTAGATTCTACTGTATCTATGCCAGTGTAATATAGGGACAAGCAGAATAATGAAATGTTCTTCACATGAACATAATCAACCCGTGTAGCCACATTTTATCCACTGCGCATTTCACATTCTAAAAGATCAACCTCACAATCTTTTTTTTTTCTTCGTCACAAGTGGTCATTTATTAAATACTGCAGGTCGAGCTAATGATGTATGAAACTGTCCAGGTGCACTCGTGTGCTATGCAAATGTTCATAAGCAGTATCGGATGAAATAATTTCAAGTTAAATACTTTGCATTTTGAAACCATGATAAAACATGAGTAAGTCTACTTACCCAAAATCCCAACAACAAAAAGTTTCAGCACTGCAAACTCATTTGTATCCATCCCGCTGCGTGGATCCGGTTGGACTCTGAATGAAAGCTAAGCTCAGCTCGGTGAAAATGTCCATTTGAAGCGGACCATTATTATCCCTAAAAGACAAGACCAAGTTCCATCATGCTGCTGCCCGCAGAATGGAGGCAACCGGGGAAGGATTCGAATAGCAATCGGAAGAAGCGCCAGTCACAAGCACCCCCTCCAAAAAAGAAAACAAATAAAAAGATTCCGTGCGTGTCCCTGTGTGCCCTGGTGATGATGATCGAGACTTGTGGTGAGGAGTCAGAGCTCAGCACCAGTCCAGCATCCTGCTGAGGGGAGGAGGAAGAGAGGAGGAGGAGCAGTGCAACTCACTACTCTACTACTCGCACCCTTTTTTATCCATATTAGTATCTGCTATTCAATATACATATAAAATATCAATAGTCCAATATTTCATAATATGAATGTTATAGTTCATTTCCGTTCTTTATTGACTAGATTTTGTCAAGCAAATGGACTGTCCAAAAAAACGTTGAACCGGTGACGTTTTACAAAAAAAACTAGCATGACAACACTGACATCTTGTGGTCAAATAGTGTCATAGTAAACGGATTTTATAGAGAAGTGGTTCTCAAGCTTTTTTTTCTGTGATGCACCCTTTTTAGCCAAGTATTCATTAAACAATGCAAAGCATTTTGGGGTAAAAAAAAAAAAAAAAAGGCATCAGTGTCTGATTTATTCAACTTTATACTCTTCCAAACGTCATTTACTTGGTTTGTATTGGTTCACAAAAAAAAAAAAAAACAATCACCCTAAAGTGTTGGTTCTTGGATCATAGATCCAAAAAGAAGTCATTTAACAACTATTTTGCCACAAAAATATTTAATATAAAGTGTCAGACCTGTTCTCAAAAATAAATTATTATAAATATTTGTCAACTGAAAAATATTAAACATGGAGCGTCCTCTTTTGGGGTCACAGAATAAATCTGTTCACAAAAATAAATCATTAACTTCGTTATTAATGACATTTTGTCCGCCCAAAAATAATCAACATAAAGTGTCAGACCTGTTCTCAAAAAGAAATGATTCTGAATAAATATTTGTTGTCAGAAAAATATTCAAACTTAAAGTGTCCTTATTTGGGACCATAGTACAGATGTGGTCTTAAAAATAAATCATGAACTTGACAGGTAACAAGAGGTGGCATATGACAAGCTGGGTCCAACCATTCTAGTATGGGGGAGAATCTGGGTTTTTGCAATGATGAAATTGAATAACCTACTGAGCATAAAATGTGTTTTATGAACTTATATTGTCCTGAAACAATTCATGTAATCGATAATTATTTTTAAAGGATTTTTGGATGTCTGTTTGTGTGTTTATACATTTGTTTTATTCAAAATCTCGAGTACCCCCTGAAGTTTCTTCAAGTACTCCCAGGGGTACAAGTACCCCGTTTGAGAACCACTGTTGTATTCTGTATATTGGATATTTATAAAAATCCTAAAAATAGTTTTTCATAGTATGTTGCATACTTGTGACGGGTCCTATCATTTTTTTTTAATAAACCCTAAAGTAAGGGCTGTCTGAGATTCATCCATCCAAAAGTCTAGCCATCGGAACTTCGTAATCTTTATCCCCTCCATCTCGTCGGATATATTGGAGATTCACCTCTCACCAAAATTTTCATCAACTCTTCCTGCTCTTATCATGGGAAGCCCAGCAGTTGCAATGCAGACTAACAGCCACTAGATAGTAGCAATTTCTTTAATTTGGTGACGCAAGTACACGCAAGCATTCCTTGGATAACTAGTGGTTAACTAGTGGTTAACTAGTTCCGTTTTTTCCCACCGTGCTGCCATGCTCTATTACAATGTTTTTGAACCATTTTTTGAGCCGAGACACACATTTTTCCTTTAGAAAACTCGTTTAATATTTGAAACTAGACTAGACTATAATATCAATATAAAGTCATTCTAATTAAAGCTATATTAAGATGATTGTAGCCACTGATGGCGGTGATTAGCGAGACTGACTATATTATTTTGATACCATTTTTAATATGTATATACAATTGTGATGCTTTTTCCTGTGGTTTTAGAGTAAAAATAAAAATCATGTTGTTCATGAGGATTTGATGTTAAAACCAACAGTGCCATCTAGGGGAGTAAAAAGAAAAATCACAAATGGTTAATGAAAATTGGTTTGACTACTCGGTGGATAGAAATGCCAGTATGAACAGAAGACAACCTTGGAAAAGCCAATGTAAGCAAAACGTAATAGATCAAGGCTAATGTATTACATTTGCACTGCATGTTTAAATCAAGAGTGCCATGCAAATGAGCAAAAATGCAGTACTAGCATGTAAACAAAGGAGAGAACCTAGGAACATGCAATTAAAGACATGAGATGAGCATTAACATGAGGTGATGTTTTGTCTGTTTTGTGGTCAACATGTACATCCGCGGTGAAATGCTAGTGAAAAAAGCAAGGCAGAACACTCTCCTTTGTCTTAATTGTAATTTGTTTCATCTACTGTTAGTTTGTTTTCGAAAATGTAAAATTGTTACAGCTTTTGTAAATTTGTTGTCTGAAATATTCATCGCTTCCATATTAACATTTTAGACAATATGCAAAAGTGTTTTATAGTTTCTGATGTAGTTCTGAGCCAAAGATCTTTATGCAAGTTACAGGTTAGTCCGAAGAAAAAAAAAAAGAAAAAATATATAAAGTGCATCAAAGTGCCAGAAGTAAAAAAAAACAAACAAACCATCTTTAATTGAAAAATAAAAACACCTTTGGCTAATTGAACTGTTTGATGCTGCAAAAATAAATAAGTAAATAATAATAAATATAAATTAACCTGCACCATTGACTGAGGACCATCAATATCTAAAACATTACAACCTGAAGAAAAACATTATGCAATAGAGGCTTAACTTTTATAATGACTTTATTTTTCTTTATTTGATTAAAAAACACATCTGTACTTTCACCTGTCAAAATGAGGTTCATTTTTTTTCAATCGAGATACTTTATTGACTGATTTATTAACAAAAACACGGAGCCTACAAGAGAAATATGGAGAAAGATTTTGCGTTAATGATGGTGTATCAGATACGGGGAATAAAATATTGTGCAATCTTTACTCATGGTTTTAAATTGAGTGATAGACATTATCAGAATGCCATGCTGTTGTAAACGCATAAATATATATATATATATATATATATATATATATATATATATATATATATATATATATATATATATATATATATATATATATATATATATATATATATATATACTTAGACGTATCAAAGTATTAGTAAAGTATTATCATTATTGTGCATCATTGAGACAGTAAAAGTTGTGATTTCTTGTTTTCAAGTGTTGGATCCATATTGCTACATTTACCAGATTCGTTTTTACACAAGAATCTGTGCCTTTTTTTTTTTACTCAAGTGGAGTGTTGCCAGCAGTGATGTGTTTTATTGTCGGGGGAAAGTTCCATGGTTGCGCTTGACCAGCAGGTTGCCCTTTGACCTCTTTGCGTGCTTTCCGTCGACGGGCGCTTTACTCTTGTGCAGATCACGCTACGAATGGAAATTCCTCACGTCGTGTTTAAGATGCGCGTGTCTAGTCAACCTGCAGCTACGAACCGGTTCAAATAGAATGTCAACAAGTGACGCAGTCCACTCGGAGCTGACAGTTCGAGTAGAGAGAGTGACGCCTCAACACGGTGAAGCACACTTAGCACGGAGTTCGACTGCAAGGTGGGTCGAAATCTATTTGGTTTTGTACTTATATTTGGTTTTGGGGGGTTATGTTCCGCTTATCGTGTTCGGGGTGGATTTTGCTGGTGTTTTTTCCTCAATCGCGTTCTTGTAGATGGGCTGGAATGCCGAGCTGTTACCTCCGCCGAACTTCGTTTACAAACTGCGTGTTTAAATGTTCGATGTGTTCATGATGCTCCTGCATCCGCTGTAGTTTGCCAAAACGTCCCTTTCGCTGTCCATAACGCCATTTCAAGTCGTTCGGCATTAAGATTATTGGGTTTTTCTTGTGTTTATGGCTTTGTTTTTAGTGTTGCTGACCAGCTCACAGCGATAGGCGTTGAATTTTTCTGACACGAGTTACTTCAGTGGGAAAATATTTTTGTCGTTCAACAAAAAAGATACGAGCAAACATCGACATTCGATAAATTCCTTTTAGCAAAGAAATCGCCCTTAAACAAATTTAATAAATTGCATCATTGGTCTGTGTGCGTGTTTTTTAATATACTGTATAAACAAACGGCAGCCCTTTCTTAAAATTGGATATTTTGGCAGATTCGTACATATAATCTTTCTAAGCCAATATTAAACGCAGTGTTTTATGTACTCTATGACTGTGATAGAATTCTAAGATGAATTTGTTGACGCGTGGGTAACACTTGATGCACATTCAGATCTACAACAGAGCTATCACCATGGATACACAAAGTCACAGCCTGCACAACTTGTATTTCTTTGCACTAAGAGCCATTTACTGGTTGAAAGCTTTAGTGTTTGCTTAGAGTGAGACGGAGGGAAGGTGTTGGTTTCAAGAAAACAAGTCTGGTTCTGCCCCGTCCTCCCTTTGTTGCTGCAAATCACTGCAAGATGAAGAGACACTTAGGGTCTAAATCATTTGCAGTTAGAACATCTCAATTACGTGTTTGTCCGTGTTAAGTACACACCCACACTTAGTTCAGACGGGATCCTTGTGGTTATGTAAGTGTTAGTTGCCTGAAAAGGCCACACACCCACTAGAAGTGTGGCCCTTAAAAGCGGAGTCGGCATACCTCACACGCAATGTTTCAGACTAACGAGCCTGTCAAAGAAAACAATTTGTCATCTGCCTGAAAGTCATAAAAACAAACCGTGACATAATTCGTAGGTGGCGATCATGTGCATGTAGCTGGGAACATTTAATTTGTTTGGCGACGGCTAAATATTTGCCAATTGATTGCTGGGACGGATTAATATGTAATATACACTTGTTCCATCTATGCTGTGTTTCCAGAAGAAGTTTGTTTAAAACTGCCATTCTAGAGCTCAATAATCGTATTGGTTTATTTTTCCTGCTCATAATGACAATAACTCATATCACAATAACAAAAGTATCATAATAATTTGACTTTATGTTTATTTTGGAGACAACACTTGACACAGTCGAAGTGCAGTACCAGCAAAGGTTTGGAAATGCCTTCAAATTTCAAACTTTAGTTGAGGAAGTTAAAGAAGAAGAAAAAAATCAAGCTATGGCATTTACTCTGGAAAATGCTCTCTTGTCATCACCTGAAAGTCATTCCGAGTTATAAAGCATCATCCACGACATAAAGCTGACTGAGAAAATACCAAGATTTGCAAAGCTGTTATCTGTAAATTAAAAAAAATATTTATTTTTTTTGTTAACAATTTTTACCCCAATAATTCCATTCATATTTCTTCATAATGTTGACGACTTAAGGATTGATCTAGAATTCGGGATATTTCTTAATTAAACGAAGAAAAAGAAAAACACAAGATTTCAAGGTGTTCCCAATTGACTGTTAATGTAGCTGAAATGTGCAACATTACTCCGGTTGTATGGCTGTAATGTTGTCCCCTCTCTTGCATAAAAAAAAAGTCTCTCACCAAAAGTGCATGCCAAAGCCACTGGTAGTACAGGAAGTCACTGCCTGGAAAGACACGACAATGGTTTTCTTGTGAAAAAAAAAGAGATTTTAACAGTATGTGTGGACTGAAAGTGAAATTAGACCCGAAGTTCACACTTGACTCTAAATCCAATACACAGACTAGCTGTGACGTTTTGACCACTTAAAATAATCTACAAACAAAAAAAAACAACAACAGAAAAAAAACCTTACACTACAGAATGGCTCCATACTGATCCCCATGTCAAGTATTTTTACTCTATCATAACTAAGTGAAACTTCACTGCAGTACAATATGGCTCTCAATAACAACCGCAATAATGCACATACCTCTCTGACAATGTCAAGTCAAACATAGCATGAATTGCTTTGTAAAGGCAGAATATTTCTCACAGCATTCAATCATTATTTTGTCGATGGGTTCTAATGTAATCTAAATGATGTATTACTAATTCAAACCCATAAAATGTTTACTTTTTTTTTAACAAAAGGGAATCTTAGGTGAGCTGCCAATGTGGAGTAAACTTTGTTTGACTGGCAAACCTATTTAAATGTATTTGCAAGTACTTTCAAATGTATTTACAAGTATGTCTGAAAGCATTTTCAAAAATGTTTGGACATACACAAACCTACTTGTAGGCTAAATGCTAAAAACATAGCATTTCTTCCCATAAAGGCACAGTGTGTTGCTGAACGTAATGCATGAGGAAAAATGCTAAATGCTAATAACAATATTTGTTCTCATAATGCTATGGAGTGTTGTTGAGCACACCCAACGCATGATGAAAAAAATACTACAATATTAGCATTTGGCTTACAAGTACATTCGAACATATTTGCAACTACGTTCAAATGTATATGCAATCACGCTTGAAAATATTTGCAAATACATCTGAAAATGCTTGTTGGTTAAATGCTAAAAACATAGCATGTGTTCCCATAATGCCACAGGGAGTTGACGAGCATACGAGCATTATGGGAATTTTCAAGTACTGTATGTTGTAACATATTTGCAAGGATGTTTGAAAGTTTTTTCAAGTACGTTTGAACACGTTTGCAAGTGTGTTTGAATGTATTTGAAAATATGTTTGTACATATTTAAATGTAAACATTTGCAAATACATTTGACTACTTATGGATACATTCAAATGAGTTTGCATTTAAAAATGTTTACCTTATATTTGCAGCGCCATGCTTGCGGATATGAAAAGATAAAGAATATTAATTTTAAAAAAATCGGTGTCCTTAAGTTGGATGGTTTGTCTGTTTCAAGTCTGTGCTTGGCAACCTTATTTGCAGTTATTAATGACAGCATCAGAGTAGTTTATGGAACCCTCAGGGAAAGTGATGTGTTACAGTGTGGAAAATATTCGAAGAATAACATGCTGACTTGCTAAAAATCCTAGAAGGATTTGCAAAACCGTTGCACAGAGTATGAAAACTGGAACAGATGTAGAAAAAAAAGGAAGTAAAATTATAACATACACAAATAAGTTCAGAACAGACAAATCAGACCGACTGCATACTTGAAACTGACATTGATGGTAAGGATTTACTGGTGAAATTTGAGGTGGGTGTCTCGACAGTAGCTCTAAACCCTTGTGCAGTATTTTGATCATTTCTGGATAATTCCACATAATTCTCGTAGTATATTAGCCAAAGGATGACACTTTGCTATATAACTACGTGGTCGTGCCATGTTGAACTAATGAGATCGACCACATGCGGTCCACCTGGCTGGACTGTGGGGAGGTTCCTGCCCAATGGCTTCGCCTCCTGTCAAGACATCATTGCACTGGACGTTTCCTGCCTAATATTGTATTTGGTACGTGCAGCATCCACTTCAACCTGTTGAGCATGGAAGGGGGCTCCTCCCACCTGTGGTCCCTTCTGAAGGTTTCTGATTTTCCCCAAATCGGGGTTTTTGAGTTTTTCCTTCCCCTTCTGGGAGCTTTGAGCAGGGGATGCTGTTGTGCACCTATAATGAAAAGATGTCTCTGTACGACTTCTTTTTTGCAAAAGGAATCTCTGTGACCTCTTTTCACCTTTGAAGCCTTTGAGACTTCGGTGATTCAAGGCTGTACAAATAAAATTTGATTTGATTTGAACTTCGACACGTTGTCACCATCTGGGTGAAATTTCAGCTCCCAAATGTTTTTTTTTTTCCAATGCTTTTTCTTAGACATGAAATGCCTTTATAGTAAAGATCAAAGTATTTGACAAAATGGTTTAATGTCCTCATCCCTTGCCGCAATGATAGCCAAAAAGTCTTGCGAGTTCAGGTACAATATGCATGATGTGTTTTGATTTCTTGTCATGGCCTGCGGGAATGTCAGTACCAAAGACATCTGCATGAAAGGTGTGTTGAGCTGAAGATGTTCCTCCCTTCTTTGTAAGTTTCTCACCTGTCACATCATGCAAGCCTTCTTTTATGCACCAGACATTACTTGTATTATACAATCATGCCGAGGCTAAAGAGCACCTGTAATACCCATGTGACCTGAGGCGGTTAGCTTTTGTATTAGGAATTTATGATGTGCAAATCATTTGATATCCTCCCGCAAAAAAATGGATGACTCGTCGTTTTCTATCTCCCCTACAATCATTCCGTGTAACTGTCGCAGGTTCATATTTGTATAAATGCCTCATCTTTGTTGTGTTGTCATGCTCACTTAGACTAGTGAGTGTGGAATCAGCATATGCGCGCGTTTGCAGCTATGCAAGTGGGTGTTTTATCTGCGTGTAAAAGAAAGCGTATGCGTGTACAGTTGGATTATATAACCGCTGCTTATCAGTCAAACTGATTACGGTACATGAGAAAGCTGATCTAACGACAGATTTACTAGAAGGTTGCGTGTCATTTATTGGATGGAAGACACAGCCCTGCGCATTTACACACATGCCAAAGTTTAAGATCCCAACAGTATAAAATCATAATGCTTTGATTGATATTCTCAGGGAGTTTTTTTTATTTCCTCAACAAACAAGGAAAGGCAGTTGAAATAATGTGACCTTGTTTCGGGTTGAAACCTGCCAACGAGTTCAACAATGAACGGGAACTCGACACGGTAAACAAAAGCCAAAGATGGAAGAAATCCAGCACAATTGTTTGTTCTTCTTGACATAAGACTGCTTATCGTTAAAAGAAAACAACCTTTGTATGGGAAATGTCTGTGGTCCGATTAATGGGCTGCTGTGGATCTACTGTAGCTCTGCCGGTTAGCTGTTGGCTCACCTAATTTGGCCTCCTCACGAAACAGCTGATGTGGTGCAAATCTTAACTTTAGGACATGCACACTCAAAATAAATCTCCATATTTAAATTCAAATCGGGATTTGGGGCTGAGGGAAAACTGCAATATTTTTTTAACATCTTGCATTTAGGGTTTTACCACTGTAAAAAAAGTGGGATCTTTTTTTTTTTTTTTTTTTTTTAACATAAAACATAATTACAAAAGTAAATTAAAAACAACAACAAAGAACCCACGGAATTATGGGTTAAAAGGGGACCGACAAAATATTTGCTTCAATTTAACCTAGTCCTTCTCAAATAGTGGGGCATTGGCTTTTTTCTTCTTTTTCCTGGCACTTTGATGCACTTGGGGTTTTTTTTCTGCTTAGACAAATCTTTAACCTGTGTAAATACTGTAAAAAATAGTTCATAATTGTTGAAAGTTGGTTTATATTGCTGTTTCCTTTTGTCAATGTTAAAAAGGATAAAGTTTTAGGTATACTTATAAACTTTTTTATAGATAACAAGCTTGTTTATGGACAGTGTGGCAAGTGGAGGGGCGTAACATTTTTTCTCTTGGGAGGGGGGGTTGCAAAATATAATTGAGAAACACTGATTTAATCCCACTTTAAAAGTCTACATATTTACATATGTTTTCACAAAAGATTAAATTGAAGCTGAGGGTTGACGGAGTTGGTGTTAGTGTGTAAGCAAGGGGAGTAATTTCATTTACAAAAGGACAAACATGATACTTTAAAAAAATGAGTTTAAAGTAACTAAACAAATACTAAAAAAAAAGTTGACTAGACTGGCAATAACTGGGGCAGCAAACAAACACCAATAAACAAATAATCAAACAAGGGGACAAAAAAAACAGACTACTGTACAGACTATTGACAAGAAAGTGGGATTATGATTCGATTTGATATATATCAGCAAATATTAGTCATTTCCTTTAAAAATATATCTCTTCAATAAAAAAAATAAACAATTTGATACGTATTATATATATATATATACAGTATATTCCAAAGAGGAACAATTCGGTTCGATTCACTTGCTCGTCTTTTTTTAAAAGGCAAATAACGGATTTACGGTTCAACCCAGTATAACAGATCAAATTATTTTTCAAAATGTTCAACCCTACCTCTCAGCATTAAATATGATATAATTAGGGGACAGGGGTAACTGCTTAATTTTGGTTTAGGTTTGCTTATGTACATATACTTTCAATATTTTATTTAGTTATGTAAAGTTTACAATGTAAAAAATGTTGGGTCAAAAATAGACGGTTAAAAAAAAATTAAAAAAAGACTGACAAAGAAGAACAATTTGGTTTGATTTGCTGCACTCGCATCTTTGAAATCACACTTGTCAAACTCAAGGCCCGGGGGCCAAATCTGGCCTGTCACATCATTTTATTTTAAAATGTTAATTGTGACTTCGAGTTTCTGACTTAAAATACCAACTTATGCAAGTTGTGTTCAACTTCAAAAAGATTTTTTTGAGGAAACAAGATTTTTGTTTTGTTACTAATTCCCCCCGCCCCCAACAGGGGACAAAAAAACACCACTGTTGACATCGTAAGGTGAAAAAAACAGGGCAGGGACGTTGTAAACCGGGGGGATGGTTGACGAGAAATTGTACATCGCAACCTGCCTTGTTGACAGTCAGCCCAGCAGTGGCTTGTTGTGTATGGAAAAGTTGATAAATGCCATTAGAATCCGTAGATCGATGTGTAATTAAGCGTTGGGTTGCAATTTCATCTTATTGCTACGATTCCTATACCCACTGCCTTTTTCTTGAAAAGCTGTGGGACACATTGCCCCAACGGGAGTGAAAAGGTTAAGTCAAAAAAAATGGTTTTACGGTTCAAACCAAATTTAAAATCAATACAAAAAAAACATAACCTCTCAGCATTAAATGGGGGGTATATACTAAATGTCTTATTTTTTTAACTTTCCAGAAATTGGGACGGGTGTGAAGCATCACATCCGCAGCGTCCTTGCCGCCGTGCTGTTACACATGAAAGAACGGCCAAAGGTGAAACACGCACATCTGACATTTAACATTAACCTTTAATGCTGTCGGCACGCAACAAGGATATACACTATAAACACACTAAGCGTGTACCATTGGGTTTTCTGCATGTATTACAGCAGTAGCACTTCGAGCAGACGGACCGACACAAGAATTGGATGTGGATTGTGGGACCAGATACACCACCTGTATTGTTTTAACCCTCGCCAACAACCTGGACCTGGATAAAGCTGAGATCAGCCTCAAGAGGAAGCAAGACTCCTGTGTATATAGGTCAGCACGGAAAGTCTTGGCATATTTTCAGAACGGCAGCATCTGAAAAATGTTAATTTGTATAGACTAGTATTTGAAGAATGCCAAGGATGCGAAATGTAGACGTAAAAAAATATCCTCAGGCAGGCACGTTCTTTAGGAGAAACGCAAAGACATTAAAGAGCTTTTATTTTATTTTTTTTTGCCTTAACAAACGTCACCAGAATAATCCTGACGAAATAAAAGTAATTCAGGAAAGTTGATGGAATCTACAAAGAGTATCTAAATTGCTGTCAGTCACCAAACTTTTTGAAAATGAAAGCTACTTCTTTGGTATTGATCATAAAAAGGGCTTACAGTTTAAGTGAAGACGCCGAACATGTTGATTATTTTTCGCAATCATTACGGAACAGCTGGAGTAGATATGTAAATCAAGTGTAATATGTAATGTAATTGTAACAAATGTATAATTGTTTGAAAAAAAATGGAAAATCGCACTGTTCTATCGCTTGTAAGCTATTAGAGGAAGAGGTTGCCTGCAGGCGCCACGTTGGTGACCCTTGGTCTGAATTTTCCATAATTATTCACATTTTTCAAAAAACTATTTCCATATTAACATATTTACTTGAGTAAAATCTTGGAATTTACATCAAATTATTAGATAAATCATTACATTTGATTACAAAGACTTGTAATAGTGCTCTTGAACCTTTAACTCTTTGAGTGTATAAAATTATATTCAGCATTTTCATTCATCTTTCAAGGCCTACAGAATATTGTGTGCCATCTCTTTGTTAATATGGGTGGAATCCTAAGAAAGATTGATTTCCATTCCTTACTCTGAATTGCATATAGGTAATATCTCTGTTGTAAGTGTGGAAACACTGGCATCCAATGGTCACAGTTATCACTACAGTGCTCAATTGGCTTAATATTAGATGAGCACTAGTCAAGGGTGGCAGCTACCCTCCATGAAAAAACGTATTTGATGGGAATTTTTTTAATTTATTATCGTTATTGCTATTTTAAAAGATGAGAATTATTGTCCATGGCACTGAAAGAGTTAATGTGATTGTCTTCCTATAAAATAGGATTTTTTTGTCTAATTGTCTTCTTAGAGGAACAATTCTAAAAACGTTTCACTTTGAAGCTTAGTTCTGCCCCCAGTAGTTTGTGATGTGCAACTAATATGATATAAGTGGACCTTATTTTATGATTTTGATTATTGCATAATATTCTTATTCATTGAGATGAGAAGTGGGATTTTTCAGGAGCTTTAAGCAAAAATCATCAATTATTTTAGAAAATATTTAAATATTTCTCTGCCTTTCGAGAAGCCATGGGTTTCACTTTCACAACATTACTACTGTGGTAAATCACCAATTTTCCACTTTAACATCAAACATTATTCATTTATTTATTTCACACAGAAATCATTTTAAAGTGTTGCGCCACCCCTAATGAATTGCAACCTTGTAAAACTATGAATCACTAACCCCTGAACTTTAATGAGAAGGTGTCCCGCCCTGAAATGAGAAAGTCCCTGTTATTGTCTCCTGGACATGTGCATATGTGTCATCATCTGCAGTCAGATTTTGAATTTCCATTTCTGTTAGCATCATATGAAGGAGTGACACACCCTTTAGCTGAATTCTATTCACCTGCAGTTCTTGCATATCCCTGAAAACGCAACCTTCCTCGTGTACTGTAGACATCTGTAACTGTGTGTGAAAGAGTCTGTAGAACTGTGATATCTTTGCAATCATGTCACAGACACGCATTCCTTCGAAATGCTTGCATAAATGGATGCAGGTGTGACTTAAGTGTGTGAAAACTGTTTAGTGAAGGAAGGAGAAAAGAGGAAAGGAATGCTGGCCGTCGTGTTGCTCAGCATTGCGGGCCTAAATGTTTGACGTTAAATCTAATCCGTCTGAAACTAGCATTTTTGTGCTCAAGTGCTGTGAAAAGTCAAGTTGTCTCTGATTACTCAAATTGCACTGGCAATTGGGTTCAATTGCACATTTAATTAATGATGGCTAATTATACATGGCTGCAACTAATTTATTATATTTAAATTTTTGCTTTCTTCTCCAGTTCAGATGAGCCACTGCGCTGTAAGACTGTGGGCAGCAGATCTCAGGTATGGATCAGACATGATAATAAAATGTGATTTGTAATGTTTTTGTAAAATATAATAGAATAAATGTAGAAACGGCACTATTTTAATCTTTCTACTTAGGTCTTTTACTGTGGAAAAAAAAATGAAATACATGGTCAGAACAAAAGATTTTAATTTATGATCATATCAACACACTTTCTGGCATCGTATCCTTTTTAAATCATCTAAGATACAGTAAGAATGGGCAGGGTGTGTATGAACTTCTAAATAACCTGTTTGTCTAGGCATGAATATTTTAACCTGGTTCACCTTGTGAACAGACACTGTAGACTTATGTTTAGCTCAAAGAAATACAGTAAAACCTCAGGTATGGTATGTTCTGATCTTCATCTGAGTCGGTTTTCTGGAAAGCAGTACATTGCTTCAAACTAGCTTGATGGTTTAAAAGCAGAAGTCATGACCAACCAAAAACAAAATGTCCTAATTGTATCTCAGCTCACTATTGTCTGTGTGACCTTTAGTTACCATTACCTTAGTACCCCTACTAACCCTAACCCTAGTAATTATTGTTTTGACAGGTGACTAAGCCGACATCACTACCAGACACTTCCAGAGAAGTAATAAGCGAGTCTCCATTACCACAGAAGATACCATTTCTGGCTGAGGATAAAGACATCCTCAACGTTGTTTGCAATGATCCTAAGTCGAGAGATATATTTCCATGTGGATTGCAACCAAGAACAACTGTCTATGGATCAGCTGAAATAAAGCAAACGCTAAAGGACGGTGCCAAGATTGATAAACACACTGATATTAAGGATTTATCCGAACCCAGTAAAGTCATGTTGTCTTCCGCTATGGTGACTGTTCTAGCCCCCTCTTGGAGTGGCCGACTTCGACGGTCCAAAAGGTTCGAGGCAACAGGCAGCTTGGAAACTTTGGCACATCTTCCAGGTGTGGCGAATGTCGACGCAAATCGTCCACAGGATTACTCTCAGGGATCTCAAAGTGGTGCGGAGAAAGCATTTAACATACCGCAAGCCCAGTTGAGAGCCCCGTTTCTGAGTACTAGGCAGAACACAACAGGATGGTCCTCTAAAAGCGGTCCTCATAACCTGGACTATGAATTGAAGAGTAAATTTGCTCGTACAGTTTCACTGGATGGAAGCGCTAAAGAGACAGGAATCAAGAAAGCACAAGCAAGTACGACCTGGGATCTATACGGGCAAAAGAGGACTCCACAAGATGGTCATCTAGTGCGACGCTCATCTTTGAGTTCAAAACCAACAACGAGCAGTCTTCTTCTGTCACTAAGAAGAATAAACAATCAAACCATGAACTCAAATAACACTACTCCATCTGAGGTCACGCCATTGCCTTTGAAGAGTGACCACGATGGAAAACGTTTCTCTACACAGGTTTCCCAACCCTCTCATAAAACACTTGACAGGGAAATGTTTACGTCGCTTCCCTCTTCTTTGTCTGTTTATCCAAGAGCACCTGAGACGCGACCAGTTAGTTCTCCATCACTGACAAATCCTAGTAAAGGAGTCACATCGAAGGCAAGCTTGTTTTCTTCTTCAACAATAAACAAAGTAACAACTGACACACCCAAACCACCTCAATTATTGAATAGAGCACAGCCAAGTCTTTCGTGCTCCAGACAAGCGTTTCCCAGTCAACGACCATCTGAAAATAAACAGAACTGGATAGGTCCAGACAGAGGCTTAAATCTATTTTCCGACTGTGCTGTATCATCGCATAAACGTATCCAATCTGACTCCGGGGTGCTCACAGAAATTGTCGGATCTTCCAGAAACACACCTGGGTCATCCTCTTCCAGGTGGCAGCAAAATACCCAGAAGGTTCTCACGGACACACCCAACATTAAAAACATGCCAAGCACACCCTTAATTCCTCTGTGTAACAATAATTGTGACGCACCAGCTCTAAGTCTACCAAATAACAAAAGTCTTAGCAGTCAAATCCCCATAAGTAGCAGCAATAAAGCTACGATGGAGCCAGTTTGCAAGGGTAACATCAATCCTGTGATAAAGGCCCAGAAAGGAGGAATTGGTAGAGTCAAAGAGAAGCACTCCGATGATTCATTTGACAAGGTAAGGCTTGCAAAACAATTGCATGAGTCCAGTCTTAAAAAACTACAACAGCAAAAGTCTCAAAGTTTACCTGATGGCCACCCTAGTCAGAGCCAACCGGGAGATTCTATCAAGCATGTCGTGAGTAATGGACCATTTAAAGCACACGTGAGTGAAATGGCACCCTCTTTGTTAATTCCAAACACCCCTGCTTCCTCTGAGGACAAATATAGAAAAGACCAGAGTTCACTCATTACAAATAACTCACACCAAAACAAGACAATGAAACCATTTTTACAGCTTGATGGCAGCAACATTCTCAAGAGTCAAGTTGTTCCTTCGAAAAATATCTCTAGTTCTTCACAGCGTCAAAATGCCGGTCCTTCATTTCAGTCCAAAGCAGATAATATTGTATCCTTGATTGGCTCTGCATCCCAAGCATCAAAAGACCCCGGTACAGCAACAACTACAGCGCATCTTGCCTTTATAAAAAGTTATATTGTGAACCAAAAGCCTCTCCAACCAAAAGATGTATACCATCGTGTTCCGATGTTCAATGACTCTTCCAAAACAAATGATGGTCTAGTATCTAAGCCCGCTTCTCTACCCACAACAACCATCCCCATCCAGGTTACTGCTACTAGTAATCCTAGCATAACATCACAACTCCAAACACCACCTACCCCCACAATCAGTACAAACCGAAAAGTGGGAGGAATATTAACTAACCAATCAGAAAAAGAGAATAAAAAATCATCTCCAGGACATGGAAAGAAAGTGAAACATGTCATGTGGGAGGACTCAGAGAATTCTGAACCCACTAAGAGTCCAGATCCATCTGTCCTAACGAGCCCACTTTCTCGTTCAAGGTCTCAGAGACTCACCAGAGCCCCATCCATTTTCTCTTTTCTCAGATTAAACAGTCAGAACACAAAAAACACCCCTCTTTGCACTACGTCACATAAAACGTCTAATTTGCAGGTGGGGAAAGGAGAGAAGTATCGATCTTTGTCATCTGACCTTGCAGAACAAAACTTAGGTGAGGGAGGAGGATCTGGACAAAAACTCAGTGATGCAATCAGCCATGACCAAGAGAAAAGGGAACAAACCCCATGTAGACTTCAGAGGTCACGGTCATTGCAGGCCGATGAATTTCTCTATCACACAACTGCACTCTCATCCACTCCCGACTTTTCAAATGGATACAAGATCCGTTACAGCCCCCCACCCTACTCAACTCTCATCTCCAACCGTAGCGAAAATAAGAAGACAACTCCTAGGTCATCGCTGTTCCAAACTTTTAACTCCAACTCAAATTATACCTCAAATCATCCATTACATACTCATCCAGCTGCAGATGCAACCTCTCAAAGCGCAAAACCATCAATAATGAATTCACCAAAACCCTCATCCCTTCCTCACCAGAACAAAACATTAACGCATGAAAAGTTACTTTACGGTGTTTCACAGACAGATGAAATCAACAATAACAGCTACAAAAGTGTATGCCGTAATCAACAAACCGGTCGCATATTGCTTATTGAAAGCAGAGTGGAAGTCATCCCACAACCTCGACAAATTTCAAAAATGGACATATTTGCTTCAGCTCCAAAGGACTCAAAGGCTGAATCATCGCAACTTTTTACAAAGACGCTCCCCTCTGTGGAGGCAAAGCCAAATGAACAATCACACGGAACTCTGAGTCATTCAAATCAAAGCTCAAGTGGCAGCAGCTCAACAGAGAGTCGATCCGTTGGTGACGAAGCCAGCAACAAAAGAATGAAGGAAAGTGTGATGGGTAAATTCAAACTCTTCGCAACAGAGAGCAACAATGAACAAAGCCCAAAGAGGCGTCGTTTTGTTATGAAGAAAAGTGTCAGCACGCCAAACTCGGAAAACGAGAAGACCAACAAAACTTCAAATAAAATGGACCAGGTTATCAACAAGCTGAGGCAAACATTCAGCACTAAACGTCCAGATGATGAGTGTTCTCCAAAGAAATGTAGGCAAGCCTCTGAAACACCATCGGTGAGTGGACTCAGCGATAACAGCTATACCAGTGATGCCACAGTTGAAAGCAACAAAACGGCAGAACGTGAAGAACAAACGGCTGAGCCGAAGGGCGGGAAAAGGACAAAACATGATGAAAAGCAGGCACAGAACAGATACTCCCTTATACCAACCTTATCTGTACAAAACTCTTTGACAGAAAACGAGTTCTTCGTTTGGCCAGACCAGTCCACTCCCACAGACCAAGACAAACAAATGTACTGTCCCCGAAAAATTCCTGACCAAAATGATGCTAATCATAGAGAAACAAATCCGTTCCTTCTGTGCGTAGATCACAGTCCCAGTAGAAGCCCTCAACACACCAGTGGTCAATGTGCTAAGTTCAGAAAATCTACATCCAGTTCCAAGAGTCCATTCTCACCCTTCTCCTCTCTTTCAACCCACTCGCCATTTTCTTCACCGGATGTGGCAGACGACAATGTCTTCTACAGCCCAAAGATACAGCGCAGAAGGGAGACCTCATCCCCATGTGAGCCGGGGGAGGGAATCAGCCTGGTCAGTCCACGGAGAAGCCGGGCATCCACGGGTCCGCCAAATACTGGTCCAATACAGAACGAGGCATCATGCTATGCTGATTTGAAGTATGGCATTGAGCCAGGAAGGTCCGTTTCTGTGAGCTCTGTACTCTCAAGTCGGCGGTCAGGGTCCGGACGAATCTCCACCGGCCCCAGATTCATGAGCGTGGATGACCTCTCGGAGTCGGTCCCAACTCACGGAAAAGCCGATGAGGATTTTAATCAGTGGTTAGAGAAGAACTGCAATCACAGACCAATTAGTCAGATGCAGTCCTACTTCCCCAGTGATGCCGGAAAAGTAAGATCAAGATCTCTTCCTCGATCACTGACGCGACGTCTGGCCGAGTGGAGCTCAGGTGTCCCTGTTTGTCCGCCTGCAGACACCGCAGCGTCAATGTCGCCACGTCTTTGGAGTCCCAACATGAACACTTCTCACTTTGAGTGGGATACAGTAAGCCCCCCAACTCCTCCCCCAACACCTCCTATGTCACCGCAGCCTAGACGGATGTCCAAACCTCCGAGCCTTTCTTCGCCTAATTTTCCCAGCCCGACTGGAGAACCCGTGGACAGTCAGTCGAGAGGGCATTTACCATCTCGAGGTTATGTCTCCAGCCTGAGCACATTTGAAGAGTCTTCAGACAGCAGCTCGGACACAACAACAGATGATGAATATTATTTAGAAAAAAGTGACGGTGAAGAAAAGGAGACTGAATTGTGAACAAAGTCACACTTTAAATACTAATTTGAAAAAGTCGGGCCGCCAGATTGGTTAAGAAAAGAGTCTCGTTACGTCGGAGTCATGAGCAAAGCATTGGAGGATGTTTTCATCAGATTCAGCATGTTGGCATCAGACCATCATGACGTTTGATCTGATTGGCTGTTAGCTAGTGAATCTGAGCACAGGGTAAGAACAGGAAGTGAAGAACCCGGATGAAAAGCAAAGAAATCCTTGACAATTTCGATGACTTTGCACAACATCACTCTCCGCATTTGGATATGCAATGTTTGTCTGGAAACAAGCGCGAGAAGACAAATTCTTTCTGTGTGAAAAAAAAAAAGTTGGTGGAATGCATTTTTTACATCTTTATATTCTGCCCCCGTTATTAGCTTTTCAGTTGACCTTTTCTAACAATGAGGAATAGTGTAGGGGCGGGGGCTATGTATTTCTTCTCACGCCTGAGCAGAAGGTACCTAATTCATCAACACTGTTGCAGTGCCAAGGGTCAGACCAACACCAGAGGGGGTATTCATCGGTCACATTTGGCCCAAGTCAGATCGGTTTATTTAGGCCTTTGAATCTCTATAAACCAGGACCTGATACTGTAAAATAAGAAAAAATAAGAAAATAAGAAAAATAAGAAAGAAGAAACGGGGAAGAGAAATGTTCAGAAGAAAGATACGAATGTAGGCTGACTGTCATCGAAAGTGACTTGAAATCGTACATATTCATTGGCCGGTTGTATACAAGTGCAAGACGACATTTAGGGGGGAAGCGTGGTATTGGCTTATATTTACAGTGAAACAGTTTTTGCGGAGGGTAGGTTCTAGACCCACTCACGAAAGGTGATATAGAGGAATTATATATTAAAAAAAAAAAAATGTATTTTTTTGTATCTTGTTGTCAAATAGGCAATGTGGTACGACACTAAAAGCTCCCCACTCTAAAAGTGGACATGTTAAATGATTCCACTGTTAAAAAAAAGTCACTACAAATCTGCAATATAGCGGGAATGGACATTGAAGCGCAATATGATGGGGGTACATTGTAAAGTTATGTACAGTATGTATGCACAATTCTGCTCTGCAACTGAAAAATAATAGACGCTTAGCACTCATTTTGGACAGTGCATGGCTTCAGCGCGGGGTTTGTATCTGTGGATTTGTTCTAATCCTCGGGTTTGATTTTTGATGTAATACATTAATTTTATTCATTGAGTTTTGTGGTTCTCCGTCCGATTCTTCAGAGTGGAAAACTGTTATATTTGTTCATATTCTGTGTGTTAGAATTATAAACATACTAAATCTAACTCTAAATGGGGCACCATTGTATGTCCTTGTTCATTTTTGTTTGTTTGTTTTAATTTTTGTGTGTGTCATGACGCATCATAAGTGGTTGTTGAACATGTACTGTAACTATTCCATGAGTTAGAGCCACTACACGGTATTGGGCTTTTATCCAACTGTTCCTTGAATGCATCAGGGTCATCAAGGACTATACGTTTCTTCTGCTGCTCAGCAATAACTCCATTGGTGAAGGAGGATTTGGACTTTTTTTTTTTCTTTTTTAATTTTGTGTGCTTGAATTTGATGTTAGTGTTTTAAATGTTTATTTTTTTAACCACATTTTGAATGGCTAAAGCAATCATATTGTATGTTGTAATTTGACATTTGTTGTCATACATTATAAAGTGCTTCATACAGCACCTGATATTGTTTGTCCAGACTAAATATTTGCACAGTGATAATTCAACGTCCTAATATATGCATTTTATAAATAAATGCAATATTTACAACACGCTCTCTTGGAATTAAATATGTGTCAGTCATTTTGTCAAATAGCGTCTACAGTTTGGAGTGAAAACACAGTCTGCTATGGTGACAGTAGTGTAAACAAAGGTAATACATATAGTAGGTCATAAAATAATCACAAGTACCAAAATGTGTGCTGGCTGCTGAAGCACTTTGCACCATTGACTTTCTGTCTCATAGGTTTTGCACCAAATAGTAGTTGCCCTAGAGACAACAGACTTGACATCATGCGGGCGTGGCTGATTCATTGGGCACAGCTCTTGTGTGGAAGCTTTTCCATTATGTCATCATTTGGAAAGTACAGCAGTGGTCACACTTTAACGGTGGCCTCACACCGAATGGTCTGAAACCAGCAATTTGAATATTGTAAATCGCATGTGCACAAACAGGTCAAAACCTGGACATCTTGGACAAGTGTAGTGAGTCAAAACAAGTCGACTGAGAAGCGCCACGTGCAAATGTCAACAGTATTAGCTTTCACACAACAATAAATTCTCACAGGGAGTTGCCGCAATTAACATTCTGTACATTTGATCTTACTTGGCAATCAGACATGGGAAAGTTAGATTTTGCCTTTTCTATTTGTGACTCCTACTCACAACGGTTTAAAAACATTTTGATGCCCTTTTTTCTTTTTTCAGAAAATTCGTGTATACAGTATTTTTTGTGGTTATACTGATTTTTTTTTTCTTTTTTCAAGCATTGCGAAAAGGACTAGTGAGCACTTTAGTGCCAGTTGGAAAACTGGTTGAGCATTTATTTGGTCAGGAGTGTTGCCAGAAGCTTTTCTACAAGTTGACCATGGTGTCACGACACCTTAGTGAGCAGCAGCATGCACAGACAGGTTTTCATGAAATGAAAACACCGTATTTTATTTACAAATGAATTGTGATCAATTCATTGTATTCATAATCTAATTTTAATCTCTACGCTTTCTGTATGATGATTAGATATGTTTTTATATGTATATCAGGCTTCTTGTGCTTAAGTTGCGGAAGTTTGGAAAACAAAGGTCAATAAGACCCTGAAGTGGACAGTGATTGGCTGTCATTGTGTTTGGCATAACCTGATAGGCTCCCTATGTGGGAGGAAGGGCAGAAAGAATATGTGAACACGGAAGAGCATGTGAGAGTTGGTGGTCCAATGACTGGTACTTGATGAAAACGTTATCAAAGTCTGGGCATTTTCTTTCTAAGACGGAGCTTACTTATCACAAAAGCTACTGAAGTTTAGCCTACCACATAAATGCAAAACACCCAGTTGTGACCCCTTGGTTGCTATGTATGTCTTTTAATCTGCCGCAAAACTTGAACATTGAAGATAAAATTTAACGAAAAAAAAAACTGTTTTTCCACAGAGAACGATTACATTTAATAAATTCAACTTTTTTATCTCTCAACAGCATAAATTTTATTCTATAGACTGAAATGTAAGTGTGCAGTCAATAACTGGCAGGTGCCGAGGGGTGTAAGGGTACTCTGTGCATATAAAAACGGCAGAAAAATCGCAACCATCAAATAGTTCTCCGAAGTTTGGGTGAAGTCCAAGCGTGACCACCATGTAGCTCCGCCCCTGTCCTTGATAGCCAACAACACTATTAAGCCCAACTGGTGAGCATGTATAACACACTATCTACAGTAGAATCTTACTGGAACTTACACGTGGCATCAAAATGGTGACGTGTAGTTTTGCCTGGTTATCTTTTCCTTCCCTGTGCAAGTCACCTTTCACAGGCTTCCACACCTTCGTGTTAAGAATGTCCCTCTCGCCTTGCAGCAAATGTTTCATGACCAGGGTGGGACATTCCGGCCCTTGTTGCTATTTATCCTTCCACATGTCTTACACTCATCACACATTTTGGCTTTTGCTTAAGCAAATGATTTGAGAGTTTCTAAATCTTTATGTGCCTTCCTCAACACGATTGTGTGCCTAAACATGTTGGTAACGTAGCAAGAGATTATAGGCTGTTTGTTGCCAAGTTGTTTTTCTTCACTTATTTCCTTAGTTCTGCACCTGGGCGGCTGGTAGAAGAGCACACTCCCATCGGTTGAATAAGTAGAAGATCACTGGAATACGCAATGAGCAATTCCTTATGTGTCTTGATTGCTAGTACATCACAGAGTACTGTAAATGTAGAGTGCACACCTCCAACATAAAAATGTTCTTAATGCTTTTGTTCCGTTTCATCTTTCCTCCGGTAGTGATTTGCTGTTGGCTTCAGAGGCTCAAATTTCACAGTGAGATTCCTGAACAGATTAGAAGGCTTAAAGAAGAGTTCATATTGTGAAAGGGTAAGGCTTCAGCGATTTTAAAATTACACACAAAAAAAGGTAAATGGGCACTGGGTTTATTTTCTAACTTATTCACTGCCATTGATGAATATAGACATCAAATATTCATTTTAAACTATAGATAGATAGATAGATAGATAGATAGATAGATAGATAGATAGATAGATAGATAGATAGATAGATAGATAGATAGATAGATAGATAGATAGATAGATGTAACGTGTTGTGTTCATGGACTCTTTATTTGGCAGTTGGGACAACCATAAAATAATAAAATACCATGCAGCTTTGACACAGATAGAATGCAATACGTTGCACAAGTTGTACGTTCCACCCCACTCATTCGACAAACCGCGTGCAATGATTGCCAGAGTCTTTTTTTATCTTTCATAAGTGGTCTAGTTTTTTTTTTTGAATTCCAACATGAGACAAAGAATGTTGACGCAACCAGTTTTATTGGACGTGAAATCAGGTTACAGAGTTAACTGGGTCATCATTGAACAATCAGTGTTTTCAGACACAGTATTATCAGAATCAAGAGGAAGTACTAAAATGTCAAGAAAGTGTTGATTACTCTCTATGATCCCTTTAATGAGGCATCCCCGGCTTCTGTGCACTAAGTGAGACGAGTGAGCCCACTAGCAAACACTGACTGCAGTCACTACATTCAACATGAGCCAGAAACAGTCAGAGGAAGAGAATAACACAAAGTTCGGAGGGCCCTTCATTAGCTGCTGCGGAGCTTCATCATGGGGCCCGGTCTACAGCATCCACAAGACATTCAGCATTAGGTTTCTATTAGTAACCGTGTGCGTGTCTACTCCACTTTTATTCATACAAGTCTATGCTGAGATTTTGCATCTCAAGAGGTAATGTTAAGCTTCTGAGGGACAAAAGCATAAAAAAAAGGCCAGTCAAGTGCTTCCACACATGCAGGTAGGAATGTTGCGACATTTTACCTCCATGCCTAAATCATAACTTCTCAAGAGAAAATGTACTGCTCAGGCTAGTTGGGGTAATAATAACAGCTTACATAAGATAGAAATACTCTGGCTCCAGGCCAGATTTACACTTTTAATTGGATTCCTAATACTGATTGCGCAGTGCAGTACAACATGAATCGGGAGACTCTCCTTTAGCTTTTGCGTATCAAAGTGTACACCGTGTATTCTGCGAGGTGTACCGTAGTGTGCAATTTTCAGAAACACTTCAAAATAAACTACATTTCAAGAATTGTATTTACAGCAAACAACATGTATTAGAGTGTAACAAGATACATGTGAGAACAGAGCTCTACGTCAGCTGGGGGAAGTGTCAGCTCACTTTTAAATGAGGGCTGAGAACAAGTGTTGGCAACGACAACAACAAAACATGACACATGCCAGAGGCTGCGGTGTTGCTCGGGAGCATCCCACCGAGAGGGGGCCGTGTATGCCGATCATTAGCAGATTAAAAGAACGATTTCCTTGTGTGTCTAAATAGAGACCGGAGGAAGCTGAGCCAAAAAAAAGTAGTGTTAAGGTAGATTTCGATCTGTGGATCATCACCATGAGTTAAAAATCTTTACAGCCCTTTTGTCTCCACTCCCCTTCCTCCGTTAATATAAATGAATGTACCGTAAGAGTTCCAGTGGAATCGCGCACGCTCCCTCCTACTCCTACGGGGTTGTTTAAGTCTCCGGGTTGGGCGTGGCCAGCAGCGGCACGTTGTCCCGCCGCCTCCTGCCCAGCGGGGGGCGCCTGTATTGCTCCCCGTCGGCCAGAGTCTGAGGCAGCGGCTTCCTCTTGCTCTCTGGTAGCAGCAGGATGGACAACACGGCCAGCAGGGCCAGAGAGGAATAGACCACGTGGTGCAGGAAGTAGCCGTAGTGGTTCCTCAGGTCCATGAGTGGCGAGCTGAGGCGCCCCACGCAACCCAGTGCCAGCACAGCGCCCACGCCCGTCCCTCTGTGGACACACGCTCTCGGCTTTTAATCAAAGGGCTTGCTTCCCTTCTTTTACTGCTCCGAGGCATATGCTTTACAATTAAAAAGAAGGAAAAAAAACTCCCCCGGTACACTGCCGAACAACCATGGATTAACAGAGAAGCCCCACATATTAGCAGTTTAGCATTTTCAAAGCAAAAAACTATTGTTGCTCTGGCGCCATCTTTTGGCTTCACTGTGCTAAAAAGCTGTGATTTGTGATGAGTGTGTTCCTGAAGACATAAATCGTGTTTTGCCGCGCCATCTTGTAGTAGCTTGCTCTCGAGGAACGACAGTACTTTTTGGTGAAATCCCTTGAGGAACATAATTTAGACTGAAGATTGATTTGCAACAATCTTGTAGCATTTTGCTGCCAAAGAACTAAAGTACTATATATTGACATAAGTAGACGTTTCATTTAAACAAAAGCAGTGATTTGTCGCCTTTTAGCTATAATGATTATAGGCACTTGGGAAAGGTATCTAACGTTGGTATTGGCACTATTTTTGAGGCATTCCCTGTCCCCTTTGCAATTTATACTAAAATAAAGATGATCTCAGCTCAATTTACTTGTGAATACACTTCTAATATGGGAACTCTAATTCATAGATGACTGCAAATTTTAACTGTACCTTGTGCAGACCCAAAGTTTGGATATACCTCATTCTATGCTTTTTCTTTCTTGTCACGAATACAGTATTTACATTTTAAATTCTCACCAAAGGCATCAAAACCATGAATGAACATGTGCAAAAAAGGGAAATCGCTGAAAACAACTTTTTCATTCTTGTTTCTTCAAAATAACAATTCGATGCTCAAATTACTGATACTCTTGGTATTTTATGGATGAGCTTCAAGTGGTATTCACCTGAAATGGTTTTCACTACACTTCATAATAATAATGTAATCAATAGTAATAATTAATTAACTAAATAATAATTTAAATTGATAAAAAATTATAATAATTAAATTAATAATTTAATAATGGTAATTAATGATTAAATTAATGGTAATTTAATCAGTGGAATTTCTTTATCAGTTGTGTTGTGCATAAGTCATATTAATACACAGCCAGACTATTAAAATTCAAATTATAGGAAGAACCTTGAATCAGCTAACCAAAGAAAAAACTGAAGGAAAAAATGAGAGGCCATCATCACTTAAGCATATTGAATGAGAAGGTGTGTCCAATTTTTTGTAGTTAAAAAAGAAAAAAAAATTCAAACCACTCATGTGACATTGGTCAATATACTGCCATGCACCTGAAGATCTTCAGTTCATCAAAAGCGTCTTACCTGATGACGGTGGGCATGATCTCAGCAGTGAAGAGAATGCAGAGGGAAGCGGTGGCCTGCGAGGAGAAGAGACCCATCACAGAAAATACTGTGATGGCTGTCTCACTGAGATCTGAAGGAAGAAAGATATCATAATATCATAATACTGCATTTGCTAATTACAATTGGGCCTAACAAGAAGATGACTCCAACATTTTTCTATGATGCTTGTCTGATTGTTGTCATATCTCAAAAGAATTTGTTTTTTCTCCTCTTTGGCCTCCCACAGCACAATGTAGTTGAGTACTTGATCAGTAAAGCTGAAGTATATTGATCAATTGCTAGAACGCTCTCAGTGTCATATGATGCAACAAGAATAGTGTGATATTACCATTACACAAAAGTGCTAGGAGTCTTCCTTTCAGCAATGCCTTGGTTGACTGCTTTATCATACCATGGCATTAAAATAATTAACATCCTCATACCTAAGACATTTCCCACGGTATAAACGCAGGTCCAACCAGGTTATAACATTCCAAATGTGAGTGCAGTAGCCTGATTTGAACTGTGCCTGGGCGATAATTTGCTTTTATTTATGTGGTATATTTTGTGCCACAAGAGGGAGGTAGAAGCTCAGATGATGATGTCAATTTAGCAGACTGTGTTATCTAACATTTTTGTAAGAGGTAGGGTAGGGCATTTAAGAAAACTCATCTCCATGGTGTGACAAAATTTGAAGACATTTATTATTACTAGGGACGTATCAAAATGAAAATGTCTGGCTGAAATAGAAAACCGAAGATGAGAAACGCTTGGCCGAAAACAGAGGCAGCCAATAGACTTCGGGAACAGAGTAAATGATTGATGAAAACAAAACGGCATAATACTGCCTTTGAATATTATTTTTGTCCAGCATTACTGTTAAGAGGAATAATTTTAATGTGCTCCAGTTTTTGTGTGCTAATTGGTATAATACCGTATATAACAAAGACAGTATTCTGTATTTTGATTCACTGACATACCAACCAACTAGAATGGAGGACAGAAACCTACTTATTTGATTAGGACCATTTGATTAAAATATCAAATTAAATTAATGCCCATCATTCTTCTTGATATATGACAGCTTTTATAGATTTATTGGAAGCCCACTTCATTTCAACATTTATGGTTATTCATGTTTAATTGCAATGAGAGACTTCTTTTGTCTGAGTTTGAACCGGCATTCCGGAAGTAAAGAAAAATATTCCCACTTACACTTCATGAGCCCCAGGAGGATCAAGGAGGCCAATCCCGTCATGGTCATGGAGAGGAGAAGTATACCGCGGCGACCGCATCTGTCCACAGTTGCCCACAGCAACACCCAGGCTCCGCCCCCCGCGCACACAGACAGAAGGTACGTCCAATAGAAGCTGGGCGCCGTGCCTCGGACATCGCCTCGGAAAGAGCTGTAGCAGTGGCTGATGCCGTGGGAGATGAATCTAAAGGGAGCGTTCAGACACTTTGGGATTGTGATGATTTCCCAACAGAAAATAGGATAAGAAGAGGGTGACTCACGAGGTGAAGCCGAGCACACAAATGTTCTTCCAGATGTTCCTACTGTGGAAGAGCTCTGGGAAGGATAGTTGGGGACGCGAGGAGGAGGTCGGCTCAGAATCAAGCTCTGGTGCCGACAAACAAAAATGAGCGATTTTAGTAACTGCAGAGGCTGTATTGATGATTATGTAACATTTTGTATCAATAGTTTGCACGTGGCACCTGTGAAGCTCTCGTCATCCCTCACATCTCTGTTTGAGTTTCTCCTCTCACTGAAAGCGTTCATATCTCCATGTCGCTCAGAAAGCAGGAGCCAGCGAGGAGACTCTGGAAAAACTCCAGGAATGCTGCAGGCGAAGTGACACGTAAGTACAGCTGACCTTTACTCGGCATCATATTATTGTGGCTGTTTTGGCCTTTCGGTGCGGAAAATAACCACCGTAGCTCATGCTTAATGTAATAATCCGTCTTTGTTCCCACCACAACTGCTTGTTAATCTCTTTTTATTACATTTTTAATTTTGTTGTGAAACAGGAATGGAGGGTTCACTTGTAACAGAGGTCTTAAGCGATTATGTACCCTTGACAAAGTTGCTTTAATACATACTGACATGAGCTAAAGAGCTCAGTGTGCTGAGGGAGTTAGAATCAATATAACCCCCCAAAAAAAGCCTGTCAGATGCAATTGAGACACTTTATCGAATGCCAATCGAGATTCAGACTACAGTCCCTGCATCGTTCTGGCTGTAATAAACACATGTTCCGGCTAATAAATATTCATAAAACCTGTTGACATACACAATTAGTTTTTTGGTTTTTTTTAAACATTGCTTGTATGTTATGGGTCCCAATTTGCAAGTTAAAGTTAAAGTTAAATGCTCATTGTTGTTTTTCAGTACAAGAGTTTTAGCTGGCTTGCATCTAATTAACGTATATACAATAAAAACTTCATTTGTAAACATTTTTGTAAATCAATTTTTGTTACAATGCTTTTTGAAATTTAATTTGCAAAACACGGGTCAAAATGATATTGCTGTTTCTGGGCAGGGGTGGGGGATGGGGCTCACAAGATTTAATAGTTAGCATGGTTACACACGCAAACATTTTTTTGAAACGTTTGGATAATTACACAGGACCGCAGGTCAAATTGACCAAGGATGATTTCTTGAATGGTTTTCCATATTAAAAGCTGAGTTTTTGACACTAATAAACAGAAAGAAATAAACACACCTCTGGGTCATATTGACCCATAGGCATATCGATGTTTCTGAGAAACGAACACAATACTCTGGTTGTTAAATGAAATAATGAATTTTGATTACACACATTTGTTTTTAAATATGATTTACATAAAGAAACTGCTTGCTGATAAGAGTATTTTGAGATGTGTTTCCTGCAAGGTGGTCACTCTTTCAAGTAACCAATGGATGCACAGCAAATTGACAAGCTTTTTCTGACTGGCTCTTGGAAAAAAAACGCAAGACAGAAGTTTTTTTAATTCCCTAATTAAAGGCGTTTTTTTAGTGAATTCAAGTTCAGAATTATTTTGTTATACTTGTAATGTATGTGACAGAGGAAATTTAGACAAATGTGAAGAAAATACCCCTAAAAAAACACAACAAATGTGATTCTTTGCACTAATAAGAGGGTAATTGAAAAATATTTCACTGAAATAAGGTTAAAAACCATTGCCACAATTGAGCATGTTGATAATACAAATACAGTACTGTATTAGGGTGTCCCAATCACATTTTTTTTTAACCTAAGTCAGAAGCAAATGTTTTGAGAATCTGCCGGGCTTTTGAAACAACGAGGAGGTGGTCACATAACTTCTTGTGTAGACACAGAAATAATGATGAGAATTAAACTCATACTATGGTTCCAAGAGACGCCGAAAGACAACATTTTCTACCATGGATGAAAGTTGGCCATCTAACACTATGAAATGAGCTATATTGGCTGTGATTTTCTTGTCTTTTTTACGATCCTTGGGCATTTTAAATTTGTTCTAGATAGTTTGTTTCAGTGTTGGTTGGCTGAGTGTATTAAACTTGGAGTGTAGCGCTGAGTGTTTGAGTGACATTTGTTTTTCATTGGGCATATTAAACCCGTTGTATTAGAAGCAGCTCTTTCATTTCTGCCATGTGAAATGGTCATTTTGCACACTTTGTAAGTCGCCTCTGAACTATCTCGATTCACTACACAAAAATATTTAAACACTGCAGACATGATCAAAAGTTCTCTCTCATACCCGAAGCTGAGGAAGAGCGTTAGCGGGGCAGCACCAGCTCCCAGAAGACCTCTCCAGGACTGACAGCCGAGGGCCACTGCCAGCAGCAGGAGCTCCCCAGAAACGGTCATCAGTCCCGCCAATACAGTAACTATAAGCCTCAGTGAAGGCTCGCACAACTCAAGGCCTGTGAGTGCAACCAAAGACTTATTAGCTCAAAATGAAATTTTCTAGTCTGTTATAGCGTTCGTTTCGGTTCTGAAAAACCTACGAGAAACATAGAGGGTGAGGTAGACACCGGCGCTTGCAGCCGCCAGACAGAAGCGCATGACGATGAAGATGGAAGGGTACGGGGAGACGCACACCAAAACGCCAAACACTACCGACAGAGTGAGTGACGTCAGCAAGGTTTTGGAGCGGCCAATCCTGTCAAAAAAAAAAAAGGACAGGCGTTTGCTTATGTTTGAATCATAGTGTATACTGTCTCCCCAAAAGATTATATGCAATAACCTTATAATCCGGTGTGCCTTATATATGGAAAAAGTTTTAAAATATGTCATTGATTGAGGGTGCACCTTATAATCCAGTGTGCCTTATAGTGCGGAAAATATGGTACCTAAGACATAAATGTACTCAATCATATTTTAAACGTTCTTTTCTTATCTTTGTGGCTTTTTTTTACCTATTGTTGAGGTACATCCTATACAATCGTGAATGATAGATAAAAAATAAATAATCAGAAACCAGGTGATTCACTATGCATACTCCCGATTCTATTTGTATTACTGTCCATAGGTTAATGAAATAAAATGCTACAATCATATTTAATGAATTATAATTAAAATGTTATCTTGTACTCATACGAAAAAAGTAAACGTGTGATAAGAGGAGAATATATTTTCATTTGAAACTTGAAATTTGTCATAAATATGAATATGTTATGAATATATCATGGCTTGTATGTTTCCATTGTCTTAATATTTATCAGTGACAACGCATTAGTCATTTGCTCTCCTTAACAAATGTGCTCAGTCATCTGGTGCTTTAATGGAAGCTTTTACAGTCATGATGAGTAATACTGACCTTCCCCTGTAGGCAGACCATAACCAAACATTAGTACACATACAATTTAATCCCAATATTTTTAGCTGTGCCAAAAAAATGGTTTGGGGTTACCTTTTTTTATAACATCACTCAAGTATCAAAATATTTGCAATACTGTATGTTCTTGATCTTGCAAGTGTGAATTTGTGTGTGTCACCTGTCAGCAGCAAAACCGAGGCCAAGACAACCAGTCAGAACCCCCAGGATGAAGCACACCTCCTCTACGGGGACCAGCCAATAACGATCACACACCAGATCCCACTGCACAAAGATGAACAATTCATTTACTTAATCCCAGGCATTTTTAGACCCTTCTTGGGACTAGCACTTCAAAATTTTGGTAAAAATTACTTGGGTATCGAATGTCTGTAACAGTACATCTTTGGGATTGAATGAGTTAAATGTCATTTCATTTGCCATTTAGCTTTCATAACATAGAATGTTTTCTAGCAGAAATGCATTCACTTAACACATAAACAAAATACTGTACTCTGTAAGGTCATATTAAGCTGTCTACCAAAAAAATAAATAAAAAATTGGGTTGGATAAACGCTTTTATTGTTTTGCAAAATCATCATCTCTGTGGGGGAGGTAATAAAAACATGACTTTTAATCACATTTCAGCAAACTACTGATTTTCATTAACTGGGCTGTTAATGTTGCAGTCTGCAGAACGCTGAAAGCAAAATGATTTTTAATGATCTAGAGAGAGCAGCAAACAGCGGGACCAGAGTTGCAGATGAAAAGCTGTTGTCTAATTGGAGCCCGAGTGCAGAAACATAAAAGCTTGTCAAATAATCTCAGCGATCCTGTTGCTCATTTACAGGCTCAAAACAATACATATTTGGCCATGTAACTTCTTAAGGTGAATGCAGGTTGGAAAAAGATCAGCAAGAAGTTGAAAAACTCCACAAACCAGTTTTACATTTGTGCTTCAACAGAAAACAAATACCTGTATGAGCTGTCTCAGACTGGACAGGTTTAAATAGAAACAGTCACTCCCTAATTCTGTGCCTAACATAACATGAATGTGGAACTGCAGCAGGCCAAACACAAATAAAAAAGCAGTGAGCTTTCATGTGAGGAGGCCAAAGGTCCAATGGTAAAATGCAAAAATACTTGCAGGAAATTGACATTTTGCCAGCATTTCTGCATAATTGCAATTGAATATTGGTAGTACTGCAAAATTGTACATTTCAATTGTACTAGTGTTTGTGAAAAATGTGTATGTTACATCAAATATACATTTTGTAATGTATCATGTTTTTTTTTTGGTTGTTTGTTTTTTTTTTTCTGCTATATTACTCCTAGAGAATGAATGAGATGTTATCCATATCGATTATAATGGTCAAGAAGGCCAACAATGAATATTTGAAGCAGAAAGCGAAAACATTGGCATCAAAATTAAAAAAAAAAAAAAAGACACTACATGTGCTCAGGTAACGGCTAATCAATCACGCCTCGCCCGTTTCTGCATTTGGTCACGTGACATTCGTAAGCTGAGCCATAATTGTTTGAGACCTGATTTCATGTGACATCATAATCAGCCGACGACAAGTGGCAAAATTAATTTTTAAAGGTATTCATTTGTGCACAAAATGTAAAGAGTTTAGGAAATCAACTCCATTGAAGCCTTTCTGTGCTCAACAAAATATTAACTTTTGAGTGCTGAAAAAAGCTAAATAAGTAAAGTATCCCTTTAATATTATACGAGAAGACAAGCACAGACTTTTGAATGATGTAATGGAATACCTTGACCTTGTCCTTTCAGACCAACGTCTTTTTAGTCCAAAGGGACCACAGAGCCAAAGGTAATGAAATTGCCTCCAGATGTCCCTGACTTGTCACATTCAGGAGTAAAGGATGAATGGAGGGTTATCTATGACATAATGACTGTGGGCCACAGCTGTCACGGAGACAGATGAAGGCCCGGACAAAATGTCTGGCTTGGGGATTTCATTTTCGGTTTGCCTGACCAGTCAAGCAAAGAAACGAAAGGTGAGAAGGAAACTGAGCGTAAGAGAAGCCTCCCGCCCCAGGATCAACCTGTGATAGTGATTAAATATTAAAACGCTCGTAGGCGTCACACACAAATCAAATCGCTGATGTTTCACCTTGCAGGTGGACTGTCTCATGATCAGACTCTCAGAGACCCTTATCCCTCTCAAAATGATTACGGTATATGCAGCTATTTATCTCCTCAGCAAGAAAAATCCAAATTCCCTCGAGAAGCACGCGGCGCTTCAATAACGACGAAGCAATAAGTGTACCGTTTTGAATCTTTACCTCAGTTACAATGTTATTCTTCAGCCCTTCCGTGATGTTATAGTCCCAGCCGGCCTGGCAGTCCACCACTTCTGACTGGCTCCCGTTGGCATACTGCTTACACTGGGAAAGCTCTCCGCTGCCACTAGGCCTTAAGCCCTTCTCCCATGGCAGGGAGTCATTCAGCACCTCGGGCGATGGCGCCGGTCCGGGCAGGTGGCAGTGATGCGGCGAGGAGAGGGTGATGAGGGAGTCGGAGGAAAGCAGGAAGGCCAGGAAGAGATTTGGAAGGATGGACAAAACGATCAGGACCCTTTGCTTCTTCCGACCCAGAGCCATGACCATCACCTCCCCCGTGGGAGGCAGCGAGGGAGGGACCGGGAGGGAGGAGGAGGATGGGGCGGGGGACGAGGGCACAGGGGAGGTGGGGAGAGACGGGGGAGGAGCGGGACATGGCGAAGGGGAAACAAGAGGAGGGGAGTCTGGCGATGTCATGATGGCGGGATTGACAGCGGAGGTGCAAGAGGTAGAGATGTAGCAAAGACCTATGAGAGGAAGAGAAGTAACCACATTTTAATTAACCACTTCGGTATGATGACATCACTATAACAGCATCCTACCAAGTAAAATATCATATTTCTATATGCTTCTGAGACCCAGCCTATTCATTTGTGTCCGATGTAGTGAACATTTGCTTTTGTTCTACATCTTTTGACTCATCCTGACCTTTCTGATGATGTCTTTTCTTTGAGTGGGACACAATTAACTTGGCTGTCTTGCTGAGACAAAAGAGACAAGAGAGAGAGACAACCAAAAATGAAGTGGTTGGGTCTCAGGAGGATATTTACATTTCACTCTGTTGTCCGCTGCCAAGTTAGCTTTGCAAACTTTCCCTGGAAAAATAAAGGTTAACTATAAAACTAAACATTTGCATTGTGCTCTAGTATCTTTGGCCCGTTTGCTAATTTCAGGTAATTACTTAAAAAGGTAAGATGTAAAAATATTGGTGTAGGAAATGGTCAAAGAAGTACTGATTTGATTGGTCTACTCAAGTAAAACTAAAGAAAAGCACTGACTGAAATGTAATTAAGTACAAAATAAAATGACTGAATGAGACATTCAAACTATGAAAAATTAATGGGTGGGGATCACTAAGTCTAGATTTCTTCCCACTCCCTTTTGACCATGGAAAATTGTGCTTTAATGTTTTGCTTATTTTTATTTACGTATTTATTGGTTGTTTTTTCAAATATTGCTCTTGTATTATTTGAGTTATTTCAGTAGTTTTTTTTCATTTCTCCTCATGTTCAAGTAAATACATTTAAATAAACAAAAACACATTCATAAAGATGAAATTTTACTGTCAAATGAAAAAATACACCCAAAATACAGTAGTAGTAGGGATAGTTTTATGATATTATTTATTTTTAAATCATGTTACATGTCATATGTTGTCCTTTTTTTTAGACTAAACCTAGTTGGTATTAACTCGATTTTATGCCTTGCAGATAGAGTATGTGGTCAAAACTGTGTAAGTGGTGAGTCGTCACAAAAATGCTTGATGACAACAGACACACACTTTCTATGTATATGTATTTATATGATTTACACTGTGTTATTAGTGTATTTCTGGATGTTAGAAAATAAAATCCCCACTAGAACATATTAACCAATTAAAAGAAAAATTTTGTTTCTGGATCACAAGTAGATAACAAAAGTAATAGGTGTTAAATTAAATAATTATTCAAGTAGAGACTCCTAAAATGTATTCAAGTAACTATTGTAATTGTACTTCATTACTTTCCAGCATTGCATGGCAGTCTCCCTTGTTGATGCACATGCTTCTCCTTAGGGTGCAGCCAGTGTTGCCCTGCACAGGAAACCTTGCAAAGTGGAATCCCACTGGGTTATATAAGAGTTGTTTTTTTTTTGTTTTGTTTTTTTTCACGAGGGGTGGAAAACGTGAAGGGAATGTAAGCCACAGAGGCAGGAAGCGCACAACTGTGAGACACACACCTGCCCCAGCACAACACTGCGGTCAAAAACACACACGATGATTGCTTAGCAGTCAAATACGCACTTGTTTACTTACCCTCTTTTTTTAGGATGTTGTTATTTATGCGCTGCGTTGTTTCCTCCGAACGTCCCGAACATTGCTGAGTGCGAGACGAGCCTGCTCAGAGTACTTCCACCGCAGTCAACGCATATTCGCGTTGACGCCGCTCTGCTTTGTGCGCGAGTCCAGTGTGAAACATTTCGATAGAATAACAACAGTAAGAAGAAGAAAAAAAGATGAACACGATGACCCACAAAGGGCACGCTAGTTGTGTTTTAGCTAACACTGGCAGCTGCTGTAATGGTGATGATGAAGCTTGTCGGGCGACAGGCAGTCGGAGCCCGACGCTCCTCCTCTATTCCCTGTTTTTTTTTTTTTTTCTTTTTTTTTTAAATAAACGTTATACCGTTCTATTTTGGTCTTCCAGTGTGAAATAAAAAGACGGTCAATAGCGACGAACTACCACAGACAACATTTGAGAAAAAATTGTGTCGTCATCCAGCCGGTTGCGGACAAAGAGCTTCTGGAGAATTGCACTGAGACGAAGCTTGTGTGAGCCTCCGCCGGCGGCTTGGATTTCGGCAAACTTCGGCTGCAGTCGTCAAAATGTCGACGACGTCTCCTGTTTGGTCTCCAGCGCAGACATTACCTATAGAAAGCAGAACAAATCATTTCATGCTACAGGCATCGTCTATCAAATGCAGAGAAATCATTTCATACGCGCAGAAGATAGCAAGCTAGCAAGATAGCTAGCTAGATAAGTAGCTTGCTAGCTAGCTAGATGATCAAGACGATGATGATGAATATAGATAGATAGATAGATAGATAGATAGATAGATAGATAGATAGATAGATAGATAGATAGATAGATAGATAGATAGATAGATAGATAGATAGATAGATCACATATTATATTTATTATTCATTAATCATTTTAAATACAGTTTTCTGTTTTTAATACCTGTTTATGCGAAAGACGCATGAATTACTCAACAAGGGCACGTTGTTATTTTTTGTGCAAATAATTGAGATTTTACGGCAGGAACAAAAAATGTACAATTAATTTATGTAGTAAATCAGCACTGATTATTTGAGGTTATTTGAACAGAAAATCTGAATCAGTTTTAGCATGTCCAATTAAACTAAAAAAACAAGAGACATTTTAAAAAAAAGAATCTATTTCAGTCAGGATATTTCTTTCATATGCTTTTTCACAAACAGCTACTTCATCATTTTAAAATTAATACTGTACAAACACTAGTTTGCCACATCGTGGCGCCATACAGTTTTGGGGGGTTTATTCTAAGGGCTTTCCACACTCCGTGTAGACTAGCTGAACTTTTTTTTTTTTTTTTAACTCAGGAAGCAACAATGTAATGACTTCTGTTTTCAGCATGAGCCACAATTTACTGTGAGATTGCATTTGTATTTTTTATTAGTACTATCTGTCATTTAAGACTGCAAGCTCTGCATTGAAATATTCCTTATCATTCGTCTGATTTAGAGAGGCAAAATAGTGTTTAAACTGATGTAGACTAATTTCTATCTTTGAAGGATAAAATTTACACCTATATCAATTAATTGTGCTTTTCTGTAACAATTCAATGTACACTAAGTGTGCCAAAATCACACATCTGAACAACATAGTAAAAACCAAACCACACAAGTAAAGACAGATAGTTGATCATCAGCTTTACAGTTTTTCTCCAATGGTTCAGCTAATTTCCTGAAACACAAACAGCATTCTCGCATTAACATAACAAAAGCTCTAAATCACATTGCAATTTGTTCACAACAGAATGTCATTTCTCGTTGCAGTTATCAAATTGCAAATGGTTATGTACAATTAGCCTACAGTAAATTAGAATAACTAGCTCACATTTAGCACATTTCAAAAGAAATGCCCCAGCTAAACTCATTATTTGATTATGTCAGTCAAATTGTGTGTAAATCATCATATGGATGTTCAACTGTTAATATTAGTCAAGAGCATAACACCATGAACAACCACACATGATTTCTTTGGAAAATTGTCTTTACTGTAAGCTAGTTATAGTTTTACAATTTCCTTTACTTTTTTTGGAGGGGTGTTTATAGTTTTGCATGTACTGTATGTAGCAGTACGGCAGAAGAAAAAAAAAACAATAACAACAAATTACCCAAAGCAATGTTAACTGAACTAACAGCATCCAGATCATTTGATATTTTCAAGGTGAACTTATCCAGAAGTGCATCAACATCTGCAGAAGTTGGTGTTCTCATTTATGTATATGTGTTTTTAAATAATATAAAGAGTGGTTGCCTAAAACGTGATTTTTTTATAGTTCAAAGGACACAGAAATTATGTGAGGTTTTGTAGCAATAATATGGTCAAGAATGTGATCTTCAGTTTGTAACAGACTTTTTACTTGTTCTGAGAGAGCAAAAATATCAATTATAATAATAAAAAAGCTACTTGGTATTTTTCTTTAAGTTGTTGTCAATGTGAGTGTTATGTCTCCTGTTTCTCCAGACCCCTCCACAACTCTGCCGTTTTGTCGCGGGAGTTAAATAAAATGACAGCAATAATGATAATTTAATAATTTCTTTGGTCCCATTCTTCATGTCAAAAAAATTGAGCATTTGGAAAGGAGTGTGTGGACATTTTATGTTGATTATAAATCCACAAAATCCAGATGTATTGAGAAGACTTATAAACAATGATGCAGAAGAAAATTTCTCCCACTTTCTACCTCTTACCTATTCAAAAAAGCTTCTCTTCCCCTCAATCTATGTGTTGGCCAAATGATGCAATAAAAAGTAAATACAGAAGAAAAGTCAATCGAGATTCTAATTGATTTTTGATCAATTGGAGCCATATAAGGTGCGTGGGAACAAAAGAGGCAGTCATTTTTTATGCGTATGATTCAATTAAAGGATTAAAAAAGGTTTTCCTGTTGCCACATCTAGCAGCTTGTTTGCCCACTTGGCGATCTGATTCCCAGGAGAGTGTCTGCAATATTCAAACATAAATAATGACTGAATTATCAGTGATATGCTTAGTGGTGGTGGTGGTGGGGGTGGGGGGGGGGGGGGGTCATATATTCCGCTGCTTGTTGGGTAATTTGGTGGGGATTAGATGAAATACAGTCTTTCTTCACTCTGTAGAGATGTCGCAGTCCACAGGACCACATATTGCCCCACACGACGCTGCGGGACATTTCAACAGACACGCTCAGGTCAAACAAGAAGTCAGTATTTGGTGCTCGATATGCGATGGCCACCGTGCAGCCTCACATGTTTCGCCACAGCAACATTAAATATCACACATGAAATGGCCAATTTAGCAGAGAGTGTATTTTGCTGCAATGAGCAATTTAAAGTCTTTCTGTACCAGTGTTTGACCCTATCTGGTGATTTGTTTTAAGATATATTTCTTGAATAAAAAATAAGAATTATGTGGGACAGTGGACATTGCATTTGAAAACGATTTAAAAGTGTGACAATTTGCATATCAGTTCCCTGGATTTGTTTCCTAAAAGTATGTCCATGTCAGATATTTAGCCATGCATTAAGGATCCATTGTATTTTGTTTATAATGGAACCATTTTTTCTTGAGAAAAATATCTTATTCACCACAGTGTTATGACGATAAATATATTTTTTACTCATGTAGTTGCAAGTGACAACTAAATATATATATACAACTATATATATATATATATATATATATATATATATATATACATATATATACTACATGAGTAAAAAATATATTTATCGTCATAACACTGTGGTGAATAAGATATTTTTCTCAAGAAAAAATGGTTCCCTGTACTCTAGAAAAGGTAATCTTATGACATACAGTATTGCTCTTGCGTTGATTTTGAATACAGAGATGGGTTTCAGCTTCTATTCAGCCCAGTTCAAATATGTTCTAGAAGGTTACAATGTCTCTGACCACCCCAAAATCTAGTAAAATACTTATTATTATTAGCCTGATAAAATGATGTTCACGTCACAGTTTAATAGACAAAAACTGTACTATATAAAAAATAATATCAGCAGCAAAAGTTGCAGAATTTTTGTGTGACTATCATAAATCAAATAACATAAAAAATTCAAAGTGGCCCTTGCATCCTTTAATTTTTTTTTCTGTATGTGGCCCTTGGAGCAAAACGTTTGGACACCCCCGTCCTAAATGAACAACATTCTTTCAAGATTTTGACCGTCTGTGACCTCTTTGTCCACTTCAGATTTTGCGATTTATAGAACGATACCTTATCACCTAACGATTGTCTTGGGCGGCTATATTTATATAAAACAAGGGTGTCAGTCTGGCTTCCCCTACCCCCTCCTCTGTGTCTCCTATCTCTGTGTCCCTTCACGACCATCACAGCCACAGGAAGGCCCTGGCAGCCCAAAACACTGATACGATCTTTGCGCTCCCTCATCTCCATTCTCCGCTGTGTCGAAATCTTACCCATCTCACAAAGGGAAACCGCTAGTGAACAACGGTCCGTGACATGACGTCCGTTTCTGTGGCTAGACAACTTATGGTAAATGATGTGGCGGGTGGATGCCATGTTCCCTGATGTAAGATACAATACATATGTACGCAACGATGGGGAATACATTTGATTGCATCACATCATTATCTATGAGAAAGAATGGGTCCTTTCGGTGCATGCTGGGTAATGCCAAATCTGCAAAAGCAATGTTCAATAGCTACAAATGCAAGGTTGAAGTAGATAGGTTGGTGGGTAGGTAGGTAGGTAGATAGATAGATAGATAGATAGATAGATAGATAGATAGATAGATAGATAGATAGATAGATAGATAGATAGATAGATAGATAGATAGATAGATAGATAGATAGATAGATAGATAGATAGATAGATAGATAGATGGATGGATGGATGGATGGATGGATGGATGGATGGATGGATGGATGGATGGATGGATGGATGGATGGATGGATAGATAGATAGATAGATAGATAGATAGATAGATAGATAGATAGATAGATAGATAGATAGATAGATAGATAGATAGATAGATAGATAGATAGATAGATAGATTTGATCGCAAAATATTGACCAATTTCCTTGATTGGGTCAAAGAGCAGTTTCATGATTTCTATGTGCAATTACAAAGTATGTTGCATACAAAAAATGATCAAAAACTGGGTCAAAATGCTTAACTGTTTCTTGAATTTCTTTATTTACACACACACACACACACACACACACACACACACACACACACATATATATATATATATATATATATATACACATATATAGTACAGTATATTATGTAGGACTAGTTGTTGATATCCCTCTATCTAAGAAGGCATCAACAAGACTGTGGGATTCAAGTGAGCGATGGCATCCCTCGGGTTGTCAAGTGGGCGCCCTCTTTCATCGGTGTTTCGCTGATTAACCCACGACACCTCCAGAGGGTTCAGCAGTGCATATAAAAACATTATCCTACATAACCCTTAAAAACACTGCCAGTAAGGACAACAAGACAATTAAAAGAAAAAATGTGGCTTTTATGAAATAAATCCTTTTGTTCACTATATTTATCAACAAAATAAAATGTCTACATACAGTATCACAACTCCTATCCAATGTTTCTCTAGGAAGCATCAATTAAAATTATGTACCATCATGTTCAAGGATAAAATGAAAAAAAAATTCTAAGCACATATGCAGAAAAATAGAAGACATGTTACAATTAAACTTACCTCAAATTGCTCAAAGGTTTTTGTCATAATCTGAAATGCACCCATATATGTAGAGAGGGATCATCCAAATGAGAAAAAAATGACACAAAAAACATTGCATAATAAAGCTAAAATAATCAAGTATGCACCAATATTACTTACTCCACATCTGCTTCTCCTTCTGAAGATTGCAGATCAGACGTATCATTCAGAATAACATCAGCCACAAATGATTTTCACCAAATTTTGTAGTTTAATGACTATACAGTAATGCCAAAAGAACAAAAAGAAATGATAAAGGCTGCATATAAATCAAATTGAACAAGCAAAAACATTACGTACACATGCAAATCAATCCATTTTCTGTACCATTTATCCTCACTGGAAAATATGGATGATATGTGATAACATAGCAATTTGCAGTGGTGAATTTTGCTGTTCTCAAATACCCTAATCAAGGTGACCAGAATATGAGAAACATCTCTCAATATGAATCAACCCACCTCATGCACAGTAATGAGCATATTGTATCTTTTTTTGCAACCTGAGAATTCATATCCTTTTAAATGCACAATTATAGGGATACGGTTCTTGTAGTGGTTCTTCTTGGATTGTGCATCTGTACATTGCTTGAAAAAATGATTAGACCACCACTTAATGTAAGGTTTATGACAGGCGGTCTAATATGTTTGTTGAGCACTGCACGACCCCCCCCCAAAAAAAGTTCAACGAGGGTATGTTAAGACCAACTGATTTTTCTCTTAGGCTTTGTTCATTCAGACAGCGGTGACCCTTGCGGACCCTTCTTCACTTCCCGACAGGTGCTGCTGGGACATGATATGCCTGAGAGCGTCCAGCTCTTGTGAGAGCTGCCCAATCTTTATCTGAAGCTTCTGGTTTTCTTCCTGCAGCTGCAGGGCCCTCTGCTGTGTCATCAGGATCCTCCTGCGGGCCTTGTCTCGACTCTTTCGCACCGCAATGTTGTTCCTCTCGCGTCGCAGCCGGTACTCCGCGCTGTCTTTGCTGATGCTCCTCTTAGCCACCGGCGCTCGCATGGTTGGCAAGATGAAAGGAGGAGGGAATTCCTACGGGAGATAGTTGGTGCTTGATATTGCCGAATAAATTATACACATCACATATTATACGGGATGCGCACTTATTTTTTAACTCACCTGCAAATTGCTGCCGTGGTTCTGATGATGGTTCCCTGAAGTTGCGGTGCCGCTGAGACAAGAAGACATATACGGCAGGTACGGCAGGCCCGTCATCTGCTCGTCTAGTCTGTCCTCATTGTTCACCCTCAATCCCTGAGACTGGCTGTATGTTATCATGTCCATTGAAACCAAGTTGGATGAGCCAGCAGGGCTTGAAGAAGTTGGGTTCAGATTCACGTGGCCCTGATTAGGGAACGGATTCATCCACTCCTGGATGACAGAGGAGACCCTGGATTCACACATCTGCTGGGGTACGATGAAATATTGTTGTTAATAAAAGCGATCAAATGTTTTGATACCAACGGAACTCGTGTGCCAATGTCTCTAGATTGTCGCACTTTCAAATTAAACGCGAGATTGGTAATCGCAAAAAGCTTAAATGGGTGGTTACCTGTAATATTCCATATTATTATTATTATTCATGGAAAAATATTTGAACAAGTTTCATGCATTCAAGTCGCAGTGGCTAAACATTACAAACATCAACAACAAAGGTGCATCATAACAGCACCTTTCACACAGCTAAGGTTCAATTTAGTAAAGAATATTTCACACATTAAATACCATTGTGTAATTCTATTTGGTCATTTGTGCTTATTTTTATACTTTTAGAAGAAGAGGATCTCAGCAACAACCTGCACTACATTCTCAGTGCAATAACAAAATACAAGCGGTATATTATCAATGTCTCAATGTTAATTTACACCATCAGAAATCATATCTATTATTTTAATTCCCGGTCTAGTTTGCAGTCTTGAAAACTGCATGGTACTATTCCAAACCTTTCTCCCACTAAGCTTATTACAGAAACACTGCATGATTGTTGTAGAAATTCCCAAAAGTAGTAAGTGCATGTTTCCTCAAACGAATATTAGATGACCTGACTTACCATGACTTGTCTCTCCCCAGAATCTCGGATAATATTGTCAGGTTGTCACACAGCTTGACAGTTTGATGATAAATGATCTGAGGGGAGGGGAAAAAGCCTGATTCCCCTAAAATCCACCCATCACCCCCTCCCCCCACATCACCACCACCACCACCCCCATCACTACCACATCTTTCTCACTATTTTATACACCCTTTCACATACTCACACACACACACACACGCACACACACACACACTGACACACACACACACACACACACACACTGACACATGCAGATACACTAATTAAAAATTGACAGACTAAATATTCAAGTACTGTATTAATAATAATTATAATATATATATATATATATATATATATATATATATATATATATATATATATATATATATATATATATATATATATATATATATATATATATATATATATATAGGTTTACTAAATAAGGATAAGAATCCGTTCAAATGCTTTCACTGAAAAGAATATTGTATTTTATATCTATTTAATTGAACATACCATCGTGATTTGATTATAAATGATTTTATTTTATGTTTATATTACAATGATTATGTTGTTTGAATTATTTGTTTTATTTGTTCCGAGTGTGCGTATTTTCGCCTAAAGAGATTTGTCCTGCTACGACTTCCGTATTTTCAGTAAATCCAAAATGGCTTCTCCTATCGACAACGTGAGTAAACCTTTGCAATCTGAATTTTACGTTGTTAGTTTTTTTTTTCTTCCGTTAGATTTCCATTCATGTTACATTCGGAATTTTGATTAAAAGTGGTGGACGAAAATTCATTTGATGCGTAAAATCAAGGCTGATTGGCGATTATATTTGTTTTCTCTTAAAGACTGACTAGCGAGCTAGCTACGTACACTTTTGCTAATATTTATACTTTGTATTATTTTGACGGTTTGTTCCCATGTAAAACACAACCACATTACTTTCTTACAGGATTTGATCGATAGTGATTTGCCCAAAGCTGTTGAACTGCTGAACAATCTCGCAGAGCAGGTAAAATGTCTTTTTATAATATAAGAAAAAAAGATCGGTATAAATGCAGGCTAAGTATTAGGCAAATGAAACTTTCTTAACATATTTTTATGTATTCTTTTGATGTTTCATTCACTGTTAATCCCATATAGATAATATGATGTATTTATGCGACCAAAACTGTCCTGTAGGTGGCGGCGGTTACCAATCATGTTCAAGAGCTGCTCACCAAAGTGAAAGATGGCGTATTTCAAACAACAAAGGTGATTGCAATTTTCACGATAACTACGAATGCATACAGTAATTGTGTTAAATTGATTTGAATTAAAATCGTTTTTAATTGTGCCGACCAACCTGACTCGCTTTGTCTTTTCTTGAAATAGGGTTTGTCATTTCTGGATCTTCGCTATCACCTGATGCTCTTCTATCTTCAAGACCTCACTCACTTGATCGGCATTAAGACAGAAGGTGGAAAAATAAAGGAGAGTGAAGCTTTAACCCGAATTGTAACAGTCAGGACGGTAAGATGTAACTAACGCTCTTTTTTTTTTTTTTAGAGTATTTGACCAGTGGTTTTCTTTGTTTCAGGTCCTGGAGAAAATGCGACCTCTTGACCACAAACTCAAGTACCAAATTGATAAACTGGTTCGCACAGCTGTCACTGGCAGTCTGGGTAAGATGTTGTCAAAATTGAGCATTTTTGTTCAGTGGTGTTACTGTGGGTGAAACAGTTTGTGATTTCAGCTGAAAATGACCCGCTGCAGCTTCGTCCTAACCCGGAGAATCTCATTAGCAAAGTAGGCTATTTAGAATTTTAAAAGCGAAAATAGAAGTGTGCTTTTTCTTGTTTACATTGTATTTATTATTGAAAACAGCTGAGTGAATCTGAAGATGAAGACAACCAGGCATCCAAGAAGAAAGCGGCCCCGTCTAGTGACAGGAAATACATTCCGCCCAAGATCGCGGCTGTACATTACGGTAATGAATTTTTTTTTTTGTACATTTAGGGGAGAGTATTTTCAGCACCTGTTTGTTCGGCCATGCCAGTGTGTGGATCTTGAATCGAAAATGTTTTTCCAGTACTTAGACGATCTTGTTCTTGACTTTCTAGATGGCGACATGACAGAAGCAGACAAGAAAAAGGCTCAGGTGGATCGTCAGCGGCGTGCCGCACTTAGAAGTTCTGTGATCCAAGAGCTGCGGCAGCAGTACAGTGACGCTCCTGAGGAGATCCGAGAAAAACATGACTTCCAGAGTGAGCGGGAAAGCCGCGAGGAGTTACATAGGTGGGTTTGTCTAGTCACATGCTCCAGTATCAGTTTGTGACTGCGTGATAACCATCAGCAAAAATATCATGGTGTCGCCGGATTAAAATTCGAAGATATTTTATTTTCAAACTCAATATCATTTGGTACATTAAGAAATGTGTACCATGTTTATTACAAATGTATGAACACATAAGTGCTTTCCAACTATTTTTAAAGATACGTCTTGGGTCAATTCTGCAAGCACTAGTGATACCGTGTCACCAGCCTTGTTATTGTCGAACTGCACTATGTTCTCATAAATGTCCAGGATGTCGCACTTGACTTTAATTAAAAAAAAAAAAAAAAATCCTCTGGAAAAAAATTCTATATTTTCTAAATAACATCTAATGTTACCACTTGGAACCCCCTAAATCTTACAGAAAGGAAGTTTGCTTGACTAACATCCGCATAAATTTGTGTATTGTACTAAAGTGAACAATTTTGTTTGCCTTTTTGAAGTTGCGTTTTGAGAGCCATCTTGTAAGATAAAAAAAAAAAAACACAAGAGGATATGCAAAGTGTCATGATTTGACTTTGATACTCTGCGTATTCATTCAAGATTCAAGAGTTTTATTTTCATATGCATAGCTGATATTTTTCACGTGAATTCCCACAGGAAACATTTTGAGGAATCCATGATGGTTCGAGTGAATGTGCCAAGCCGAGAGAAAAACTCCAAAAAGCGTAGAATTATGTCCATGTCTGGTCAGCTGGGTGGCATCACACATTTTGGTGATATCACAGCACTGATGGGTGGTGAAGGTGCTCAGGTAAGCATCTCCACTCGTTGCGTGCATTACATCAACATATTTGGTTTTTACCAAAATACTGTCAGCCTTGCTTTACAAGGGCATTTTTTTGTTTGTTTTTTGAAAAGAAAAAGAAATGCAAAAAAGAAAAAAAGCTTTGGTATACATGTTTTTTGTTTATTTTCAGAAAAAAAATACTATACATACATGGTCTTTTTTTTTTTTAACCCCAAAAATTCTGACTATACGTGGACTTTTTTTTTTTTTTATCACAAAAAGGCCTTATTTTATACGAAATTAATTTTTGGCTCAATAGATATCTAGCCAATCATATTCTGTCTCGTACAAATGATGTTAGATTAAAAAGAAAAAATAAGGAAAAAAGTGCTTCTTACAAGTGATAGACAGTAACATAAACATAATATGGCTTTTAGAGCCATATAATGCCTGTTTTTTTTTTTGGGGGGGGGGGGGCTCACTGCACTTGGTCTTTTTTTTTTAACTCATAAAAAGTCTATACATGGTTGCCGCCCCCCCAAAAAAAGTCATTCCTATGCATTATTTTTCACAAAAAAGTCTTTAATATACATAGTCATTGTTTTCTTTTAACAAAAAAAAAAATCCTTACATGACCATTTTTTCACAAAATATCAAAAAATATAAATCTTTTGCGGGCTGCATATAGTTATTTAAAAACAAATTATTAATTCAAGGCTTTCTGTTAAAGTTGTTGTGGGAAATTGGACTTTTTTCTTTTCACCAACCTTTTTTTTTTATTTACTTTTCCAGCCATGTCAAAATGTATGTATACGCTTTTATTATATGCTGCGGGCCACAAATGGCCCATGGGTCTTTTTTTTTTTTCTTACCATACGTGATTGTTTTCTTGAAACAAAAAAACCAAACAAAAAAAGCCTTATGGTCTATGGTTGTTTTTAGTTTTGTTTTTTGTATTTAAAAGTCTTACTATATATCATTTTTTCTCAAAAAGGCATTCTTATCTAAAAGGTCACACACACACACACAAAATACTTACTTTGAATGGTCGAATCGTCTTTGCTAAAACGCCTTACACTACTTGATCTTTTTTTTTCTTTTTCGAAAAACAAAGCCTGACTATACATGGTTGTTTTTTCGGTTACTGGTTCAGGATGTTGATAACCCTCGGCCCAAGAAAAAGAAGAAGCAGATCATGAAGAAGAAAACAAAGAGAAAAGGTGAGGACAAGTACACTTGCCAGTGAATTGTTTTTTTTTTTTTTTTTTTTGGCTTTTTATATATAACGCACATAATTTCGCTTGTAATCCTTTTTAAACAGAAAAAAAACTATAAAAGCATTTCTCTCCTTTCATTTTCTTTTTCTGGTCTTCTGTTTCCCTACAGCCTTCAAGAAGCACAGATAGACACACCAGAGTGAACATTTTACGACATATCTCTGGATAAACCTTTTCCCCCCCACATAATGATGAATAAATTAAATAGGGGAAACCAGTTACACTGTCACGCTGTACTTATTTTCTCCACTAGAGGGCACAACACAAAAGTGAATGAGTGCTAAATTTAAGGCAACTTGTTTGGGGGTAAATTGACATGTTTAGGCTTTGGTCAGTGGAGTTCAAATTAAGTGATCAAGATGGTCTATGGCTGACTTCAACGTTCACTTGCAATTAAAAGAAAAATAATTTTGTCATTGTAAAACTCCCAACATGTTTAATTACCCCTAATTCGGGGGGCGTCCCCGACGTCGGCTGGACCACGTGACTGTTTCGGGAAGTGGTACGATGATTTGGCTGGTTTGGCTGCAAAAATAAAGCAGCAACTGAGATGGCGTGTCATTTTGGGCTGCTATTACGTTTGTGTGCTACTGCGATCCTTTTAGTAAGATTTAAAAATGTGGAAATGCTATTCCTGTATATGCTATTTTAAAAACGAGCAACAAATTGTCCTTATAGCGCTTGTAGTTTTATATTGTAACAAGCTCGTTCATGTCACTTTTTAAAGCAATAGCCATGTTCTTGGACTTCTGGACCGCTAGTTGGCGCCATAGAGTAAACGAAGCGACATGAAACTGAAACGTGCTAACCAATTGACTGCAACGCTTCATTTGGCCACACACAGTAGGGACGTTTCACGTTCTCATTCCCTATTTTGATGGCTTAGCTAATGAATACCAAATCACAGTGCACATTTGACTTCATCTTTAGCCCAAAATGACCAGTATCTAGTTTCAAAATAATTCACATCAAACTGACAATTGTACTTTTAACATCTTTATTTTTGTTTGTAATAACAGAACCATGGGATTTAAAAAAAAAAAAAAGTTAAAAAAAAAACTGTTAAACCCCAACATCCCTCTTTTTTTTTCCCCTCAAGAAAAAAAACCATGAGCAACACAACGCCCAATGCTCCCCAGGCTTCACCTGCGGGAAAACAACAAACAGCCCACTCCATTCATTACATGAATCAATGGCACGAGCTGGTCAGCCTCCCTCTGACAAGCCGTGACTGCACTGCGCATCGTCAGAATGGGGTGGGGCCCAAACTAACATCACCCCTCCCCCCCTCACATACACCTACACACACACACACACACACACATTCATACACCAAAAACACACAAAAGAAAACATCTTGCCTGGTCTTCCTTAATCCTGTAAAACCTGCCTGCCATTCAACTATATTGGCGATGTATAAAAATCACATTGGGCCGGCGGCTTTTTTTTTTTTGTGGCGTATGTACTGCAGTGTGCTGTCGTGCGAATTAAAAGTGTGTGTGTGTGTGTGTGTGTGTGTGCCGACGTGAAAAACTAAAAGCGTTATCAGCGTTTGCTGTTGTAGTAAATGCCCCCTGTGGCCGGCCTGTGGTCGCCCTGCCCCCCTCCCCCCCACACGGACAGAATGGGGTGAGTGTGCATAGCGGGAGCAGAGAGAGAGAGAGACGCTGCGGAGACAGTGGGGGGCGGCGGCGCCACCTGGGGAGGGGTCGTCAGCCTCCACTGGTCCTGAAACCTGAAACGACAAGAAGTGGTCTAATATATAGAGAGAGGAGGGGGTGAGAAGAAAGGAGACACACGGGGTGTGGGTTGCACCAAATAAAAACAAAACAATGGGGCAGGTATGGTGGGCAGATGGGCGCCACCTTCCAGCATTTGAAAAACAAACGCTCATTTCTAATGTTCCGCTGCTGTCGCTGTCCAAAACGTGGTGAACATAAAAAAAAAAAGAGATGGCGTTGATCTGGGAAGATTATAAAAGGTGAGAGTCAGAAGAGAGGGGGGGGATACAGCAAAACAGACTTAAACACATCAAGAAGCTAGCTACTTTCACATTTGAACAACACCAACTATAAAAAAAAAAAAAAAACTTTTCATACCACTACCCCCCTCCCCTCTTTTTTTTTTTTTTTTGTTCTTGCCGTTGTCGATGGTGGTGGGTGAATGGGGTGAATGAGTGGACTGTGGATGGTGTGGAAGCAGGATGTCACAGCCAGACAAAAGGAGACACACCTGCAGCCTGAGGTACCATCATCATCATCATCATCATCCCCACACCCGAAGCAAAAAAGAACAAAAGAACTTGCCACCATACTTCTTGCAGCAAAAGGCCAGCAAATACCTTACCCGGGGGGCCGGCACCAACCTTCGCACACGCACGCTCACATACAAAAGCACACGCGGCAGCCAGTCAGTCTCTCTGTCCAGAAGGTTTTTTTTTTCCTTTTTTTTTCCTTTTTCTTTCTCTTCTGGAACTCTTCTTTTTTGTTGGGGAAAGGGAGGGCAATTTTATCAAGTGTGTGTGTGTGTGTGTGTGTGTGTGTATGCTTGTGTTTGGGAACAGAAGGGAAAGGGGTTGATAGTAAAAGGAGGGGGGAGGGAATGGAGTGTTTAGTAAGGGCAATACCACGATGTTCGCCCTCGGCCCCTGGAAGAGAGAGAGAAAAAGAGGGTGAGTTTCTTTCTGGTTGGCTCGAGAAGATGGACACCAATTTTTCGGTGTGGTATTTCAATTTGGTATATCGTGGGAAAGTATTTGAAGCTTGATCGACGGAACATCTAAACACTGTTGCGCATTTGCGTTTACGCTAGCGAGGCGTTACAACGAGGGAGTGGAAAGGAATGAAGTACAGTGAAAAGCTGAAATCAGCTTTTTTTTTTATTTGAGTGTGCGTGGCTGGGTGGAAGAGGGGGAAGCAAAGACACACTCTCCCTCTTTCTCTCTCTTTAGCTCCTTTCAAACACAAATTGCAAAACGACCCCTAAAGAAACACCCCGCTACGGTGCCACTGAGCTTCCCAATCAGAAGCAAAGTTTTTTTTTTTTTTTTTTTTTTTTTTTTTTGGAGGGGGGGGGGGTGTTACTGGTTGTAGACAGGACTACATCATGTGAGGCACAACAAAAAATTCCCTCATAAAGCAGCTGTGCAAAAAAAAAAAAAAAGGGGGGGGGGGCTTGATTTGTGCTATAGCCACCATTGGGGTCACTGTGAGGGGAGGAAGAAAAAAAATCTCAGACACACACACAAACCCTGCAAAACAAACTGCACGCTTTCACCGCAGCATGATCACTCAAGCCAAACACACGGTTACAAAAGGCCAACACGGGCCACACACACACACACACACACACACACACACACGCACCCAACATACACGCTCACATAAAGACACCAGTGGACTGATGCTGAGATCAGGCTGCAGTAATGAACCTTTGTCTCTGGAAGTGCACAAAACTTAAAAGGTTGGCATATCCATGTGAGCTGGTGTGTAACAGACAGACACACAGACAGGTTCTTTCTATGGATGAGCTCCATTTAAAAAAAATGGATACGCTAGATCAGTGGTTCTCAAAGTCGATAGTAGTTAATAGTGAGATTTCAACAGGGTTTCAGAAACTTGATTTTAATCCTTGTATTCACTGACAGGAACAGTACTTGTTTTCAAACTGAGAGCAAATTAACTGGAAAATGGGGCAAGTTATTTTTAAATTGTCTAGTAGTGACTACTTTGATACATCGCAAAAAATGAATGACGAGTAAGTGAGAACCACTGGTCTACATTACTCTCTAGTTGACTTGGGAAGATGATAACATGTTTAGCATGCACTCAAACGCCAATCAAATCACACACATGCATTCAACATAACCAAACTCATGTTGTGCTTTCACTTTGCTTCTGGATGAACATACAACTATTATTACTATGGCTTGGGGATCCGCGTAATGGCCAAAAAAAAAAAAAAAGTCGTTCTGGACGATTATGATTTTAATCAAACAAACCTAACAAACATTTAAAGGTTTTATAAATTCAAAAATAAATCCTGTGCAAAATGTTTAGACTTTAAACTTGATTTGAAATGCCAAAAACATAAGAGTCGCAGCTTGTTCATCATTCACAGACTCCATTTAGCAAAACCTTTACAGAAATCTTCAGATTTTTTTTTTTTTTTTTTTTAACTAATCTTGTTCAGATCCATGATTGGAAATCGAGATCTAAATTTTTTTGGTTTAAGTGTGATATTTGTATTAGATCACTCTTACCTCAAAGTTCCGCATTATGACAATGTGAAATTGACATTTTTTTAATTCATTAAAAACAGAATTAAAATAAATAAATAAATCAGAAGTGGTCACCGCTTTGCCATGAAACTCAAAATTGAGCTCGGGTGCATCTTTTTTCCATTGATCACCCTTGAGCTGTTTCAAGAGCTTAATTGTAGTCCACCCGCAGTAATTTCAGTTGATCGGACTTGATTCGGAAAAGCACACAACTTTGTAAGGTGCCATAGTTGACCATGCATGTCAGAGCACAAACACCCTACATGAAGTCAAAGGAATTGTCTGTAGACCTGCGAGACAGGATCGTCTTGAGGCACAAATCTGGGGAAGGATTCAGAAAAAAAGTTCTGCTGCTTTGAAGGCCCCAATGAGCAAAGTGGCCGGAAATTTTTGTAAATGGAGGACGTTTGGAACCACCAGGACTCTTACTGATCAGCCATTGAAACACCGAGATCGGGGACAAGGCCCTTGCCAGGGAGGTGACCGAGAATCTGATAGTCATTCTGTCAGAGCTCCAATGTTCCTCTGTGGAAAGAGGCGAGCCATCCATATCCAGGACAACCTTCTCTGCAGCAATCCACTAATCAGGCCTCTATGGTAGAGTGGCCAGACAAAAGCCACTCCTTAGTAAAAAGAAACATTTGCTAGAGAGGCCCTAACTGACCCTCAGACCATGAGAAATAAAATTATCTGGTCTCCCGAAACAAAGATCGAACTCTATGGTGTAAATGCCTGGCTTCATGTGTCGAGGAAACAAGTCGCTCGTCATCACCAGGCCAATACCATCAGGACAGTGAAGCATGGTGACGGTAGCATCGTGCTATGGGGATGTTTTTCGGCAGAAGGAACTGGCAAACTCGTCAGAAGAAAAGGAAGACTGAATGCAGCAATATACAGAGACATCTCCAGGGAGTGGTTGACACAATCCGAGAGGAGACATGAGACATCATTTATTCCAAAGTGTGGAAATGACTGCATGTTGCCTGGATGGCAAACGTGTTACAAGACAATAAATAAATAAATTAAAAAGTACACTACCATTCTAAAATTTAGAGTCAAAGAAATGCTTGTCAAGTAGGGCCGTCACGAATAGTTGACATTGCCGACATTATTTAAATTAGTCGACATTCCCATCATCGACAAGTCACTTTATTTTTTAATCTCTTTTCCGCGTCATTTGCTCATTTCAGTCCTAGCGTGTGTTTTCTTACATTATGAAGCTCCAAAAAACGACTTTGCCTCCAATACTTTCTGCCATCCCCAGAAGAAATATCAAAAGCGCTTGGCAGTGGAAATCGAAACACAGAGCTGGCAATGCGGCGGCAGCGCATGCACGACTGAGAGCTCGGCTAAAGCTAACACCACACCGGTGCTCACTACTGAGCATTTCAACGCGCAGCCCTTAGCGAACAAGATGGAGGATTTGCAACTTTAAATTAAACAACACAAGGCGCTCATGGAATGCAATGTCAAGTTACTCACTGAAAAATAGTGGTATCCCGGACAACGCTATCCAACTAGCCGGAGGCTACTCCGGTAAGACAAACAGCGACGACTGTGTTTACTTGCACTTATCAGTTAGCTATCAGAGTCTTTAATTGACTTTTTCAAACAATCATGCAAGGCAGCGCGCAATGACAACAGCGCCAGAGTTGCCCATATTTGGAATTGATAACATGTCCGCCTACCTGGAAGAGGCGGAGGCTTTTTTACTTATCGCGACAAAAGCTCTCCTTACGCAAGACATTTTGAGACTGATTCCATAATGCCGTCCACCTACGAGTGGGTTTGTTGACAGCATGTTGCACGCTAAGTGCAGTGTGAAAAGACCTTAAGCGGGTAAACACTATTTGATCATACCTCAAACATGTAGTTTTCTATTGAATAAAGACACTTAGATAAGGTAGTATTTCCTTTTTGACGTTGTAATTTTAATAAAAGACAAGACAGCTGATGGGGCCTGACCCCCTCGCAGTCAACTAACATGTAAATGTAAACATTTACAGTCAAACTAGCCACTATATGAGCTTTAACGTCATTTCCATTGAGCTTCTTCAAACCCTTGGCTGTTGCTTTTTTTTACTTTCGATTTATTAAGAGACTGTTGTATCTGTATTTTTATGTTTTTCTTCAAATTAGAGGGAGTGCAGAATTATCAGGCTAGTTGTATTTGAGGAATAATTTTATCACAGAACAACAACCATGTTCTTAATGAACCCAAAAGACTCATTAATATTAAAGCTGAATATTTTTGGGGAAAGTTGGAGTGAGGGTTTTTTGGGTGTATCTATTTTAGAAGAATATCTGTGTGTGCAGGTGACTTACTGTGTGTAATTATTAGGCAACTTAACAAAAAAAAAATACCCGTTTCAATTATTTGTTGTCACCAGAGAAACCAATAGCTCAACATTCACAAATCTACATTTCTGACGTTCAAAAACAAAACAAACAAATCAGTGATGATATAGTCATCTTTCTTTGCAAAGACACTCAAAAGCCTGCCATCCATGGATTCTGTCAGTGTTTTGATCTATTCACGATCAACATTGCGTGCAGCAGCAACCACAGCCTACCAGACACTATTCAAAGAGGTGTACTGTTTTCCCTCCTTGAAAATCTCACGTTTGATGAGGGAGCACAGGTTCTCTATAGGGTTCAGATCAGGTGAACAAGAGGACCAATGTCATTAGTGTCTTGTTTTAGACCCTATCTTGCCAGCTACGCTGTTGAGTACTTGGATGCGTGTGATGGAGCATTGTTATACATGTAAATCATGTTTTTCTTGAAGAATGCGGACTTCTTCCTGTTCCGCTGCTTGAAGAAAATGTCTTCCAGAAACTGGCAGTAGGACCAGGAGTTGAGCTTGACTCCACCCTCAACCAGAAAATTCTCCCCGACCTCATCTTTGAGAATAGCAGCCCATACCGGTATCCCACCTCCACCTTGCTGGCGTTGGACTGGAGCTCTCTGCCCATTAACAATCCAGCCATGGACTTATCAACACTCGCTCTAATTTGTTCAGTCCATAAAACTTTAGAAAAATCAGGCGCGAGATATTTCTTGGCCCAGTCTTGACGTTTCTGCTTGTGTGCCTTGTTCGGTGGTCATTTTTCAGCCTTTACCATGGCCATGTCTCTGAGTATTGTACACCTTGTGCTTTTGGGCACTCGGGCGGTGATATTGCAGCTCTGAAATATGGTAAAACTGGTGGCAAATGGCATCTTGGCAGCTGCACGCTTGACTTTTCCCAGTTCATGGGCAGTTATTTAGCACCTTGGTTTTTCCACACACTTCTTGCGACCCTGTCGACTATTTTGAATGAAACACTTGATTGTTCAATGGTCACGCTTCAGAAGCTAAGAGTACTACATCCCTCTACAAGATATCTCCCTATTTTTTACTTTTCGGAGCCTGTCAAGTCCCTCCTCTGACCCATTTTGCCAGAGTAAAGGAAGTTGCCTAATAATTATGCACATAGGATGTTGACGTCATTAGACCATACCCCTTCTCATTTGCCTAATAATTCTGCACTCCCCGTATTGGCATTTGTATGCTGTGTCTAAAGTTAGGCAGTTTTAAAGCGTTATCAAAAATAAAGTTTAGTGGAGCCGGTGCTTTATAATAAAAATAAGGACATTTTGAAGTGGCATCCCCCAAACCTTTGAACAGTAGTGTACACACTGTATATTTGGTCCTTGGTTCTCATCTCCCCTCGATGAGAAGAATACGGTGGGAATTTTTAGTGAGGTTATTTACAAGCTATCAGATTAAACTATCCTATTGGTGAGTAGATTAAAGCCAACCTTCATACTTGACATACTAATTTCATTAGATCTCGAGAAAAAGAAGGGTTGTGATGCATGATTACAATTTAACACCATGTGGAATGTGAGAAGATGTGCGTATGGCCACTCCGGGTGGGGTTACCAGTCTTCCCAACCAAATTAATGAGTGCAACGAGTGAAGATGATGTTCATGCAGGTGCACTGTCCTCCCAAAGTGTCCACTGACCTGAAGGCCCGTCCTCTGCCTCTGGGTGGTGTGTAGCCACTGTAGTAGCGAGCGCGCGACGAGAAGTTTCCCCCCCGTGATCGGAATCGAGCCCGGGAAAAGCCGCGATCTGTGGTGCTGATGCCAGGTCTGTTAGTTCTCTTAGCGCCGACCTGGAAAATTGACAGTTGAATGTTTAATAACAGTTTTTAGTGGTGACGTTGGCATAACTGTCAAAACAACAAGCCAACATAGAACAACATTTCTTATAAGGTATGTTACCTTTATTTGTCTTCCTCTAAAAAGAGACTCATCTAAAGCCATTGCTGTCCTTACTGACTCTTTGTCTGCAAACTCAATATAAGCAAACCTAAAAAATAAAAGCATAATGAATTTATGAACAAAACAGCAACTTAATCTGAAAAATGTTAGTTACCCTTTGGGATGCCCTGTGTATTTGTCACACAAGATGGTGACTCTATTTACTGAACCACAGCCATGGAAGTGTGCCTCAAGCTCTTCTGCAGTCGCGCCATAATCCACCTAGAGTCAAAAGCAAGCACTGAAGATTTCCTTTCTTGTATGACAAAATGCTGCATCAGGGGTTTTTTTTTTCAGAACTGATATTTCGAGCTGTTGTAAAGTTGTCTGAAAGCAGTTGTGCAAGGAGGTACTCTTCCAGACGCCCCAAAAATAGGAGTCGTCTCTTTTGCGAGAGTCAAAATCACAGCTCAAATTTTCGTGAATGTGCGTGAAAATGAAGGGAAAAAAACTCACATTGCCAACATATATGGATCTGCCATCTGCTTCCATTTTCTCTTCAAAAGACATGATGACTGGGCCGACTACAAAATAAAGGCAACAAACACATAAACAAATGAAACAAAATGATCAAATAAGCCCTGTATTAATAATGTTTTAACATGGGATTAAAAGCATGTTGTAATTTGTCTAATATTATTGCCCCTGTGCTTTGTAAAGTCATGGACAGTCAAAGTGCATTCAAGTCAAATACTCAAAGATGAGTTTTGTCAGGACACGAGGAGACATTGCTTCAAAGCCATTTCCTACAGCCTAAATGATAAATTATGTGCGTGTAACGTTTTGAGTACCCATCGACAAAGAACTACATACTTTATTTAACACAACTGAAAACATACAAGTGACTACATGTTGTATGCGAATTTTCAAACATCAGAAGAGCACTTAGGAATAATAATGTAAATTTTACCTGGTGGGGGGCTTAAATTCATCTGTTTCTCCACTTCATTCTGCAGCTCCTTCAGTTTCTCTGCCTCTTCCTCCATCTCTCTCACACGGGCTTTGATAGCCTCCAGCTCCTAAGGAAGTTACAAAAACATGAGTGAACCCTTTGCATGTGCACTGAAAAAATAATTGCAAACTGTCACCTTACTCGATTGAAAGTCTAGTTTTACAAGGTGTTTAATGTTTGGGTTCTGTCCAAGACAAATGTAAATTGACTCTGTACAGACAAATCACACCTTTGTATAAATTTGTAAATGAAATACGACTAAAATACCCAAAAACCTGAAAACGATATTTAAATTGCACTTACCAGTTTCATTGCTATTTTTCGTCATTGTACAGCTAGTTACGCATACATGCAATGTTTCAATGCTGAGAGATCTAAAATAGAGGCAACAAAGAGTCTTGTGGGTGGGTGGGTGACTGCAACTCTGACCCCCCAAACCCCCCTCCCCAAGCGATCTTGCTGGCACAAAATAATCACCACCACACCTTCCAAAAGCAATACCCCGATGAGCACTGCATCTTACAAGAAGTTCCCAACTCCCAGGCTTGTGCAAAACAACTTGCTGATTGTTTTAGTGATAAAGTGGGACACAACACCAGTGCTCCTCACTTTAGCAATAGCATCTAGCTTGGCGTGCTACTGCCATCTGGGCCATTACCAGACATTCGGCTTTGGTTCGTGTTGAATTACAAACTTATGTTCAATTTTATTAGCACTTCACTGTACTCCTTGCAAAGTACAACCCCGTGTTTAGCCTGGGGTCTTTTTCTTCCACTGGATATTTGTATTTTATTGTACAGATTTATTTATTCTTAATTTGTGTTATTTATTTCAATGAATTTATTTCACAAACATAAGAAAAAGAAAACTTCCATTTTGGATATCTAGGGGACCCAAAGGGAAGTTATTTTACTTTTTTTACAACAATGCTTACAGTTTACAGCAGCTATTTGCAAGGAATTGGGACCGGGTCAAGGTGCTTAGCAAAATTCGATGGATAATCAACAAGACTTGTTTTTCTTATACAGTATACCAAGGATTTGCCAGTCCGGCCCACCCAACAACAAATTTCCCTTCCATATGTTCCCTGGGCTAAAATGAGTTTGACACCCCTGGTGTAGACCATCCCGGAGAGTGGTGCAATGCAGTGGGAGTCATTCTAATTTCAGGGCCATGCTAGCACACACAGCCCGGCACATAAATCAAATGCAATGATGAGTACTCATAATAAAAACATATAATCATATAAACGCGTGTGCACACAATGGCTTATAGCATATGCTTTCCTGACAGTAAAGTGTCCGATTTAGAAACGCAACAAATGTCAGACAAAGGCGAGACCGGTAATAAGAATTGCATTAAGGAATGCAGACACGCCTTTAAGACAGACGTGGCGTGGATCCACGTGAATTTAAAAATGAAAAGGTGGATCTTTTAGGGGGTTCATCCGAACCTCATGCACGGTGCGAGCTGATAGACAATCTCCACCCTTGTTCGTGTAGTCGATCGACCGACCTCACTTGGCAACACACACTCACACACATCTCGTCTGCTATACATCAAACCGCGTCATACGTTTCGTCCCAACAAACATGGCGCGTTTGATCTAACCACCCGCGAACGAGTGCGGTTTAGCTTCAAGCACGAGGGCTGTATTGTGTTACGATGACCAAGGTAAGCTAGCATTAGCCTATTGCCACTAGGTCATTCACACGCCCCGATACTGGCGCTTGAAATGCCGCAGCGAGGAAGCCGCGGTGTGTAAAGCGGGGACACCCCCCCTCCCAAAAAAAACCGTTTCATTACCGTCAAATAGGGCGGCTTCGCAATCAAGAGGACTGGCGCGGCTGTGTGCAGTGGATGCAGTGTGTCCTCCGCTCGCCCCCGAATAGCTCAAACATCCCAGTGTTGCGTCTTTGCGGCGATTTGTATTCAGAGGCTCCGGTCTCGCCGCCTGGCGCAGAAACTAGCGCCCCTCTTGCGCCAAGATGGCTGCCGATATCGCGCATGTCACCACCCAATTCCACTGCACTGCGCGAACCATAATGGCGGTTGAGAACAAGCTGGCGGTAACATCCGCGCACACGACATGTGACACAAATCTTTGTGAGGAATTGATAGGATTCGATCTCCGCGCTAAACGTAATGACAGAGTGAATCGCAATGGCTAGGATATCGCCATTTACGAGCATGACTATTCACGTCGGCGTGCGACGACTGAAACAATGCCCTTCGCTTACCGGGTCTTCAATTGCCGCTTCTCCCTCTTCTAATCCCGGCTCCTCGTCGCCAACTCCCGTGTCTTCCAACTCGGGATGTCCAGGGTCAGAATCTAGTAGCGATTCCTCCGCAAGTCCATTACCGAACTCCGCCATCGCCTCGTATCAAGTGTAAATGCGCCTCGTGGCCAAACCAGCGTAGCAGGCCCCAACTCACGTACAAGGGGGAGGGTGGGTGAGTGGGGCGGTCAAGCGAGGGGGGAGGCGGAATACGCCGAGTAAAGTTAAAAGATGAAATAAAAAGCTAGCTGTTCAAGCCCCCGTTTGGATAGCGCACAGACGTAAAACTAGTACTGGTGTTTGAACCTTAAGCTCCATGTAATCGCCCGGATTCCAGTCAGAGAGTCGAGTTCAATTAATTAACTGTTAAAAAAAACCACAGTCGAAGACATGAGATCAGCGGCGGCCCCTCTTTTCAGAAATGGAGGTCGGAGGCGGAGCAAAGTGCCACTGCGGACGTATGAGACAACCTATTGGACGAATGGGGCCGGCCTCTTTGTTCCATTTCACATTTCCATTGGACGACAGACAAGCTTTTTCCGGGTACCAAATCGAATGAATGATTTTAATTGGATTAAAGATACGACAATCAATCTCACTGATCGCAATTGTGTTTGATGATTAAATTTGTTTTAGATCAATTGAACAAATAAACACACCACAAAAAGAATTGGAAAAAAAATAGATAAAACTGAAGACTTACATTAAGGGATATCACAGTTCAGCACAGTTTACATGTTCAAAAAGAAGTAGGAAAAGTTCAAGTACTTATCGTGTCCTATACCCGTCTCGTCAATGCATGATCATAAAACAGTCGATTTAACCCTCTCTTAGAAGACAGTAAACGAATCACATTTTTAAGATCCATTTAATAAATTAACACATATTCGCTTTTTGTCATTTATCTTAGATTGTTTATTAAGACTTGCGCCCCTCAAACTATACCGACCCACTCTGATTTTGAAAAACTTGTGAACACTATTTTTTGGTTATCTACCAAGAGACTTGCCAAACGTTACAACCTATCCTGGATAAAGTCACTATTAGGAGCTGGAGGATGATTTTTTTTCTTTGTTCTTTATATGTGTATCTTTTTTTTACCTTAATGTATGATATTACCCAGAATCCCTTCCCATTCTGTTATATGTTACAAGAACAGTTTAATACAAATTAGTTTGACACCATTCTTAGGAATCTTGGTAGTTTAATAACCGTATTTATAAATTTGACCTACTGAGGTCCATTATAATATATAATAGCTAACCTATTATCACTCTTTAATAATCATGAAGGGAGTAACGTCTATTCAGGCCCAGGGAAGCGTTGAGAGCCCCTTGTGCGGTATTTTGTCCATCCTTTGATCTTTACATCAAAAGCATTTTACATCAAAGGAAAGCATAGACAGAAGACACTTAGGGACCTGAAATTTCACCCAGATGGTGACAGCATGTCAAAGTTCAACATGACATGACCACTTACTCATCTCACTACCAAGAGAGTGCCATTCCTTGCGTAAAATATTGCAAGAATTATATGGAAGAAAATGACAAAAAAATTTTTTAAAGTACTGCACAAGAATTCAAATGAACGAGATAAAGGCTAGATAGTGGACATTCCCAAAAGTACTGTAAAACATCTATGGTCTCCTAGGGGTTAAAACAAACATTCCCATCAAGATGCAATTTCTATAATTATAGTAAAAACTGAGAGAGCAATATACGTTTCAATACCAGGCAGCACCACATTGAATGTGTAATTTTAAGTCCATTTGGTTTGTTTATCAAATGATGTAATTTTTAATCTTTATTCATTCAGGTGTTAGTGTTCCAAGGAAATTGGATCCAATTTGGATGCACTTGGGAATGAAACAAAAAAAGTCAGAAACTATGCACAAGTTTGGGATTAAAATACATATACAGAATAACATTAGACAAATACATTATATGTCGAGAGAATATTTGTTTATACATTTTTTTGTCATTTCTAGAGTCAAGTGGCTTTGTGTGCACATGAAGCCTCAGTAGATGTCGCTCAATGCCGCCGACCACAGAAAAACATCCATTCACTCACCATCTTGACGGCTTATTCCCATTAGGGTCGTGGAGCGAATGAAGGAGCAAAAAATGGTGTTTTACTGATATTAAAATGCAAAACAGTGTCTATAAATCACAATCACTGATGCACGTTCCTATCAAATTAGTCCCTGTGGGAACCCAGCATTCACAACAAAAGTTCAGCTAGCAGGTGACTGACATTGAAATTCTGGCTGTGTGCTTTCAAACAGACATTTTCTCCACTTCTTCATTTTCAATAGTAAAACGTTGTAACTAATAAATGAAATAAATGAAACATCGCCGATTACTTGGCCGACTCGGTGCGAAATCTCTCAACTAAAACGAAACTAAAGGAGATGGATAAGGTCGTGTATACAGGTGCTGTGAAGGGAGGTATAAATTTTTTTCGGTCATAAGCTTTTCTCAAGCCACATTTACCTCTTTTACAATAATTGTACGTACGTAGGTTATCCCATATTTGTTTGTTTTTTTGCAATAAGTATGTTGGTAGATTATTAGACATGGATGTTTTCTGTTGGGAGTTTTTTGTGAAGGGGTGAGGAGACAAAATCTCCTGCAGCACAGCATGGGGTTGGTTTTGATGTCCCTGGGAAAGAAGATCACGGCATGGATTTGTGCCTACATCCCCCAGGACCACAAACTGATTGTTTGCTTTGTTGCTATATGTCTCCCCCAACCCTTAAGGGCAGCAATGCTTTTGTAACTAGGGCCACCCCAAATGAATAAATGAGGAGCAGACAGGGGATGTAACCAGACCAGAAGAAGATCTGAGAAGGTGCAAGTCCCTGCTCACTCCTCACGAGTAAAAGCTACTTGTCTTCCTTCTGGTTTGTTGTTTATTAAATGTTCTACAGTAGATTGCCTGAACCTGCCATACTGCTCAGGCAGGGCCAATGTGAGAGCACAGAATAAGCATGGGATGCATAGAAATGCATTGGTCGGAGTGTGAAAATATATCTTTGGGTTAGGCCAGGGGTGGGCAACTCCAGCCCTCGAGGGCCGGTGTCCTGCATGTTTTCCAGTTTTCTCTCCCTAACACACCTGATTTAAACCATTAGCTCATCAACATGCTCTGCTGGAGCTTGAGAATAATCCTAATCATTTGATTCAAGTGTGTTTGAGAGAGAAAACAGGAAAACAGGCAGGACACCGGCCCCCGAGGCCTGGACTTGCCCACCCCTGGGTTAGGCATTTGGGTTCAAATCACACATTACAATACATACGATCTGTATTACAGTGCAACAAAATGCAAGCAATAATCTCTACATACAGTATTGTACACCAAGATGCTGACAGAGAGAGAAGTTCACAAATGACACAACATAACAGCAAACCATGCCAGACAGAAAACTAGCATCAATGAAGACAAGAGAGCAGAAAAAAGGAGCAACTTAAATGAACAGAGTGCCGTAAAGATTTGATGTCCTTCGCCTGTCATTGGCATTAACTCAAAGTCCATTTCCCCTTTGGACCACTTTGACTGGGGTAACAGTGACTGTCAGGATGATGAGGCTTTTCTGGACATCCTCATTTTCTTGAGCTTTTCCTGTCTTGCCGTCTCACCCGCCAAGCAGGACAATTCATATATCCTATGGAGAAAGGAGCGGGCGGCTCCCATCTCAGGGTCTGGGTATGACTGACCTACAAAAGGATGACCAGTAGGATAAAGCACTTTGGGGAAGGTGATGGAACTGCCTCAATATTCCATTTCAATTAAAAAAAAAAAAAAAAAAAAGCCATTGACGGGTAATTGGATTAATCTGGATAGGAATAGACCCTGAGCTAAGTCATTCATAATGTTAAAAAAACAAGAAACAAATTGTGGTTATAAAATACTTTGTCAGCAGTTTGCTATTTGTAATGACTTGGGCAGTGTTACTTGCATGTCCCTTTTACTTTGATCTGTAGAATGTGGCGTTCACCGAAAATACACAGCATTATGAATTCCCACAGGATAAAAAAAATAGATATACAATAATATACAGTAAAACGACATTGAAATTAATGATTCACATTTTAATCTTACTTAAAATGAAATTCATAAGATTGCATTCTTAATTCAGAGTACTTAAAGGGACAATGTGTAAGATTTAGACCATTTTTCTTTACGGACAGCAGGAGGTGCTGCACTTACCATTGTCTGTACCTATGACAGACATGGCAGCGTTCGGAGGAGTAAATCCTACACAGTCCCTTAAAGTCCAATTTTAAAAAAAAACTATTTACTATTAATATTTTAATTTTATTTACATTACAATAATTTACCAAGTAGTTAAGATAAATACACTAATAATAATAAACTAACACTAATTTAAAAATGCCACAATTGCTAAATAAGTTTAAAATAAATCAATTAATTATTTATTTTGATAAATAAATAGGAGGGGAAAAAACAAAACTCATTTTAGGTAAAAAAAACAAACAAACAAACAAAATAACGTGAAGAAAATTGCATGACATTTGTTAATTTACATGTTTCACTTGGCTAAATTATAAGATGGAGCAGGCCACAAACATTGCCCACACTTGCCTTTGCAATGTCAAAATGGATGTGTCAAATATACACTCACTTTTCCCGCCCTGTTATGTTGAAGGACACAACTCTCACAAATCCATCCCACAGTTAGGGGAACTTCTGGATATTCAGTTTGTTTACTGTTCTAGTAGGTGTTCTAATACTTTTGTAGCCATATCCGACATGATTTACTTACTATTCAGACTGTCTTTAGAGGTGTGAAGGTTAGATGATGGATAATCCTCTTCAGTCCTGCACAGGACATGTACAGTAGACTACTGAAGCATGAAAACCATACGTTATTGTATAGAGAGCTGTAAATGACTAATGTATTTTACTAATACCTGCAAGACCTGTAGTTCTGCACCGGAAATGTGCTTAAGCCTCTAAGAACTAACGTAGATGGTAAAAGGGCAGTTGGATTCACGATGGGTTTGTAGCTATCAGTGTAACTGCGACAAAAACACAAAAAGAGGGATAATAGGGCAAGAAGGGGAGTGAAGTTAAATGAAATGGTCATTATTTTTTCAAACTTAGAGCCATATGAAGGTCTGGAGCTGCATGTTGCAGACCCGAATTAGTCCATTGTAAAGTATAAGGTTTAATTGCAAAGCTACTTTTTTTTTTGCAATGTCAAGGGTGTGAATGACGAGACTATCTTAGACATTGTCAATGCAGTGCACTGTAAACATTAAGCGAGATATATTGCTACCTCAGGGTGAACGGCCTCCACGAATGGCCACCGGAAAATACCTTGGAGCGGTTAAAGGGTTGCTTATTCCTTTGGTAGTGCACATGGTTGTCTCTTAGAGGGGGGAAGACGCTTGTCTTTCCAAACACGCCTCCTAAACATAAAATGTCAAGTACAACTGTCACTGACGCGAGGCGGCCATTAAAGGTACCGAATACCGCCACTTATAAGTGCATCTAACAAATTGCAACGCCGTCAAGTTGTGTTTTAAATAGTAAATGGTACGTTGATCATAAATGTAGTAACCGTTAAGTATGTCGAACTACCCCAGTACTACGGGTATTGCAAAAGATAAGGTGAAGGCACGCGATTGATCTCAAATGTCCGAATTCCTGACAGTAAACGAAACGTTAGCTTGCGCTCATTTAGCACAGATCCAAGCTACGTTTACGTAGTAAGGGTATGGTTCACTCACCACTGAAAGATTGAATGGATGAGAACGTTCGAAATGGTGGTCTGAAAGGCGGTCGTCTTGAAGCTGCTCCCATCACCAACCTGTCGATAGTCGGAGTTTGACGACCGCTAGAGAAGGGCCCACGACAGTCGAAATTTGAGCGACCTCTGACCAATAAAGTTTCCGCTGACTGCAGCGTTAGTGTATCGAATTGCAACGTCATGATTAAATACCCCGAATATTGAGCAGTACATTTCACCACCCCACTTTAGTGGCCTGCACAATCTCTGGACAGCTTGCGACCAAACGCTACCACGGTAACATGACTACCTACGAAAAAAAAAAAAAAAAAAAAACACCCTGGGCGCAGCCTCCAATTACAGCCACCGAAACTCTCCCCCAGAACTGGCACTCGTGTAATTTACAGCATTCATTAAATGCATCTAGTACGCAAGATTTTAATTGCTCCTCTCTTTTGATGTGCTGAGAAATCAAGTACTGTTGTAGGGTGAGCTGCTCATATCGATAACTCAAACTATGAGGAAAAAGTAAACAAACATTTTTTTTTTAATGTTTTTATTGAACATTTTGAGTCTTGTACAAACCTGAAAAGAAAAACAAACAAAAAAATACCATTAAGCTTCAGTGGTATACATATAGCATCATGTGTCCTGAGAGGTAAATGTGGCTTCAGATAAATTGGCTTTTATTTAGCTGGTTTTCACCATAGTCGATAAGACGGGGAAAAAAATTGTGCATCCTTAACCACATCTGACGAGTCAACTTGAAGGTCTGCAATCAGTTAGTGCAACTTACTATTGATCTAGTTCATCCTCCTGATCATTCTGTTGATCTGATCCTCCCTGTTGCCAGCGTCGCCTCCCTCCACAAAGTGAGTGGTCTTCTTGTTCATGCCACCGCGAGGTGACGACAGCTTGAAGGGCCACAGGAAGTTGTTAGCCACCTTGAAGTTCTTGCCGACTGTGTAAATCTCATGGATGAGGTCCTCAACACAGATGATGCCATATTTGCCTGCAGACGAGCATTTAAGCACGATGAGCGGAAAACGCGGTAGAAGTAACATTTTGTTAATGCATCGCCAATGTGGTTTCAGACACAACTGGCTTAGTTTGAATTTTCTTTCACCATTGTCGATATGACGGGGAAAAAAGTATGCATCATTAGCCACGCAGATTGAACTTGCTAAAGCAGCTACCGTGAATCAATTCAATCACATGGTGAAGTGTGTCTTACCAAGGTTTCTCTTGACCAAAATGTTGTCTGTGAGGGCAATGCGCTGTTTCCTGATCTTGCCGTGGCCGCGTTTGTAGATGAGCTCACGCACAGATTTCAGGTTGGGGTATCTGGGATGATTCAAGGCATGACAAGTTTAAAAACAAGAAATAATAGCTGCAACAGCAGATTCTCTCATTTCACATTGTTTAAACTTAGGACTTATTTTGGGATGTGAATGTGGTTTCAGACAAAACTGGCTTAGTTTCAGCTTGTTATCACCATGGTCGCTAAGACGGGGAAAAAAGGTCTGCATCATTAACCACATCACAAGTTTTTTTTTTTTTTATACTAGGTATACAACTGTGTTTTGGCAAAAGTATGAATATTTGATGCCATTATGGCTTGTAATTTTCATCGTAATCAGTCAGCCCTCACATTGTTAAAAATTTCACTAATTAAGAGTAGAGGTATGACGATTAGGAGTTGATAAACATAACTATTTTCATAAGCTGCTTAGAATCCTGATATAATCCAAATAATTAGAATTTCAGCCTTTCAAATGTGAATATTCTCGGATTTCTTCGGTCCTCTATTGAAACAAACTACATAACAGTGTATTGTACAAAATAAGATATTTACAAGTTTGTTTTTATTTTGGGAACCAATTAATGATATCAAAATGAAAGAGGATATTTATTAGTCCACAAATGCTGCACGGTTATGTCCAAAATAATATTCACAATTATTTTGGTCAATATTAAAATCACAAATATTAATCACGATTAGTCATCATGTATGGTCAAACATGTCTATTTATTGCATATTTAAAAAATAAGCAATAAGTGACATAAAGACAAAACAGCTGACAAATACAGCCTGGGTCTTAGGGGGATAGTTTAGCCAATGTCATGACATGTTGATGACCAAAACAATAATTGACTAAGATTTTGTATGTCGTTTTTACAATGACAACACTTGTGTTTGAATGGACAGAAATCTAAACATTCTGACGCAAATAAAATTAATCAATAATATTGACAGACTGATCAATTATTAAACAACCATTAGATGAAGCATTGATACCGTTCATGTTCAAATATTGTATTTTCCCAGCTTGTAAAGTTAACTGAAATATCAGAATTTCGGGGCGTTTTTACGAGTCAATATGGATAAACGCATCTCTGGTATAATGTGAACATTTGTAAAAAAGCAAATCAAATGGCAAGTGGTCAAGGAACACTGGACCTTAATATTTTTTAAATCTCAATCAAGATACAACAATGTACTTACCCCCATGCAATGTAAGGTTCGGCGATCCTGAGCATGTTAATTGAAGCCTTGTTGAGCTTGACAAACACGCCATTGAAGATCTGGCGGAGACGCATCAACTGCAGAACTTTGCGGACCTTGGGGCTGACTCCATTGATACTGCAAAGGGTGACACACATTTGCTCAAAAAATATACAAATGAGGCAACAGCAAAATCCAATTAAAATGCTGTGTGGTTTCAGAATAAATTTGGCTTAAAGTAACGGCTTTATCACCATAGTCGATAAGTCGGGGAAAGAGCAAACATCATTAATCACACAACCAAGATAATTAAAATTACTGATCAAACTTCACTTACCCTCTGATCCTAATGACAAATGCCAATTTGGGTTCGGCTGGCACATAGAAGTTTCCAACTTTGCGGGCAGTTCGTGAGAGGCGGATCTCACGCCTGTACATCTGCCTGTACTCCTTGTGGTACTGCTGAGCCCTCTTGAAGATGACCTTTCGTTCTACTTTGCGGGCCTAGGTCAACAAAATAGGGCCTATGACAATTAGCGCATCACGTTACTAGCAAAGTTAACCGCGTCAGATTTACCAGGTGCGCTCATTGCCATTTACCTTTTTCTGTGCCAGCATCCGCTTTACGCGAGCGGCCTTGGCGGCGGCGAAGGCCTTTCGCCTTTTCAAAAGGCTCTCCGGAACCTTCCGTACCTTTTTTTCCTTTTCCTTTTCCGGAACCTTTTTTCTGGTAAAAGTCAACATTTTTTTAATGTCAGGTTGGATGAGAATAAAGCAGAACGTTCCTATTGATGGTGACTATTTGAGGCTCACAACTTTTCGTCGGAGGGACATCAACTTGCAAGATACCCGTGCTAACCGGCTAGAAAGCTCCCACTTGCACGTTTGCGAACAATTATTATTTACAAGGTCGACGTAGCAATACTAACAAATTTTGCGTTAACTATCCAAATAAATTGTTTTTCGGGGAGATTTGCCACATACTATAACGTGTACGATTAGCAAAGACAGCCATATTGTGTCTATACATGGCATACAAAAAACGTTGCCCAAATGGCAATGTAATACATCAATCTTCGATAATATAAACAAAGAAACATTATTTCTAATGTCAAGAGTACAACCAAACATTCAAAATCGTCCAGATACGTATTTTACCAGAAGATTAATAAAGATTCGTGTAGGCTGTGGATACTCACTCTGCGTCCGCCATGGCGCCCACCGAGAAAGAGAAAATTCGTGATGCACATGCGCAGGTTCAAGATTTTAGGACCCAATGAAGCTCTTCTCTCAGATGCCTGAATAAAAAATAAATAACTAATCTTACAAAGCCTGCGACCCTAGTGAGGATGAACAGCTCTAGAAAATGGATGTAAGGATGGATAATTCGACTCTTCATACTTAATTTGGACAAAATCTACACTCCATTTCTTTGTGAACACAATGACAAAAAGGATATTCCATTCTATTTCTTTCTTTTCCCCGCTAATTTATTTCACCTCTATTAACAAAATAACATATGCTGTAACACAATGTAAACTCAAACGCAACATGCATTGTTTACTGAAAAAAACCGACATCCTAACATATATGTATATATTTTACAGAAACTTTGTTAATTTTTATATGCGGACACACACAATTAATTTGTTTAGCATAATTTTCTATAATTTCATCTTTACACATTTAAATAAAACCGAAACAAATATTTTGTTAATATTCTGATATCAGAAATTAAATAACAGGATTATAACAGCAACAATAATATCGATTCGATATGTCTTTCCATGCCTGCATATGTGTGTTGTTTTGTGTGGCGCACCACACAACTGAATAATACGCTTTTAGATACAAAAGCTTTGAATACAACAAACAGTACAAAATAGTTGCAAGGTAAATTTCCCCCTTAAAATCACAACTAAAAAGGAAAAAGACACGTGGCAGCTTTGTACACATTTTCCGGAAGAGGACGCTATCGCTCCATCTAAATTCTAAAGGCACGTACATCACTAAGGAGCGTTTACATTTTTCAACGACGGTTTGATTGATAGATTAAGCGAAATTACAGAATATGACCATGACTTTTTTTTTTTTTTTTTTAGTAAATACAACTGTAACTTACATTTTGTGGCTCGAACTAGCTTCAACCATATGAATAGCAAAATGCGATTGCAACATTGGGCTATATATGCACTTTAACCATAGTTCTGTAATTGGTTTTCAAATAAGCATTTGTCAGAAAAAAACGAGCTTTGAAGCCTAAACACGCCCTACACGCGCACAGGGGAAAGCGTGCATGCTGCAATCCGTTGCACAATTTAGTAGCCGCACTTTGAACGCCCTCCAGGTGCGCCACTTATCTGCTGTGTGAGCGGCACATTTGTTTTGTCCGAGGCACACTCTGCAGTCCTTGTCAAACAATAATAATTATCTTGATGGCAAGAACATAAAAACACAGACAGTCGCGTGCACACGTGAAATGAAATCATCTTCTGGCGCTTCTCCTCAGGAATTATCGATCAATTTTCACGCTGCGCAACGCGCTCATTGCAAACCAATTAGTGGAAATCAGCCACCACCGGTATCCAATAATAATAATAATACAGTAGATAAATTGTTACGCAAGAATGCTCTTTAGTATATTCACATATACTTAAAGTGTAGATAGATAGATAGACAGACAGACAGACAGACATACATACAAAAGCAAGCGGTGATTCGATTATTATCAAAATAATAATTATAAAAAGTCATGTGCTTAACGTTGAGTCAAAGCTCTGTGGGTTCACTCCTTTTATGTGAGTGCATTGTGCGGACCTGACGCTTCATTGTAACTGGCGCTAAAAGGCTTAGTCCGATTGGGTCCGGTGTTGATGGGAGGACCGAATAAATAGCGAGCCCAGATGCGCTTCGGGATGAGACGGAGCGGAGAAGGCGAGCAGGAAGCCTTAAAGTGTGCTGCTTGTGGGCTCAAAGTGTGCACCCAATACAACTTTTAAGTCAACTTGAGTTGTAGGCTACTCTCTCCGCTTGTTGGTACTTTCCGCGGCTCACACTTCCAGTTTCCCATTATCGTCGAGGTCCGTGAAGTGCTCGCCGTTTTCTCGGCTCCGGTTTGCGTAAAGAGTGCTCAACGTCCTCGCGTCCTCGTTTATTTTGTTTCATATACCTCAGTATCCAACATGATGATCATCATCGCGGAGTTCTTCGTGGTCATCCTGAAGGTGCTGTGGGCTTTTGTGACAGCCGGGGCCAAGTGGGTGGTGCGGCCCAAGGAGAAGAGCGTGGCCGGACAGGTGTGCGTGATCACCGGGGCTGGAAGTGGACTCGGGCGGCTCTTTGCCAAAGAGTTCGCTCGGCGGAGAGCCATCCTGGTGCTGTGGGACATTAACAGCCAAAGCAACGAGGAGACGGCAGAGATGGTGCGGCAGATTTATCACGAAGTGGACACGCCGACCTCCAAAGATGGTGAGTGGCGTTATATAATTTATTTTATTTTGATCAGAAATGAGTATTATGACACGTTATATTCGCATTCTTTCATGCATTTGACGTATTTTATGCAGTATCCGCACTGAAATGTGCGGGTGTTATGTAATGTAACTCACCTGACATTTCAGTACTTTGATGATGCATACAAAGTGTGTTGCAAGTCACAACCCTTAAAGTTGACTGCCAACTGTGCTAAAACCAAATAATCCCAATTCTACACTTTCACACTAGATGGCATGCCCACCTCTTGTGTAACACTCATACCGGCTTTGCCCAAAAATCGCTGTTAGGTAACACAATTAGTATGCCACATTCTGCTATAATGTTACATTTTGCATTAGATTTTGGTCATTAACGTTCATGCCGTAGGTGTCCATATATTTTCCTCCGAGGGCCACATTCATTAGAAGCACAAGGATGGAACGGCCATTTAGTATTTTTATTTTTTTTTTAAGATTTGACTTCTCAAACACACCAAAATTCATCACTATGAATGTGCACATGTGCACATTTTTATACTGTATATACTAGATTTATTGTCAGTGTGAATGGTTGTTTGTCTCTGTCTGCCGTGCGATTGGCTGACGACGACTCCAGGGTGTCTCCGGTCTACTGCCAGAAGACAGCAGAGATAGGCACCAGCAAGCCTGGGACCAAATGAGGATAAGCGGTTAAAGAAAATGGATAGATGGATGGATTTACTGATTTATTTATTTATTTTTCCTCTTGGAAAAGCTGCTACCTAAATTTATTTCTATGAGACAAATAGTTTGAAATTTTAAAAACATTTTAAAACTGTCAGAACTGAACCTGGCCACTAAAACGGGAGCTATCCGTTGTAAGCTCCCCATTTTTAGGCAGTTACTTTGGAATTATTCATGTTATTTTCAGATTTTATACCTTGACACAAAGCTTTAATCACTTAAGTGTTACGATTTGCCAATTTGTGTATTTAGAAAAGCAACATATAAAACAAACTCATTACTAGCTAATTATATTTTGAGGATACGCTGTGGGCCCCATAAAAATTAAGGCAGGGCCCCAAGTAGCCCCCATGCCATAGTTTGGACCACACTGGTTTATGCAAGAGGAAATTAAAACATATTAGTATGGCATAACCTTTGCCAACAAACAACCTTGGTAACACAAAGTTCTTGGCAGTGGAAACCGCTCAATTAATTAAATCATAAACAATTGAATTGATCCACTTTGACTTCTTCAGGTGGCGTTGAAGAAGTGCCCCCATTTCAGCCCCAGGTGTATACGTACGCCTGCGACGTGGGCAAGCGCGAGAGCGTGTACGCCACGGCGGAGAAAGTGCGCCGAGAGGTGGGCGAGGTGGACATACTCATCAACAACGCCGGCGTGGTGTCGGGCCACCACCTCCTGGAGTGCCCCGATGAGCTGATCGAGCGCACCATGGTGGTCAACTGCCACGCACACTTCTGGGTGAGGTGATGCTGTCAAAACACACACACACACACACACACACACACACACACATACACACAAACAACTATTATATCCATATGCTCAGATTCCACACTGGCTTCTGTGCATTTTTTCCACTCTGACATGCATGCCTACGAATAATCTCATAGCTCTAACAGGCTGACTCGGAGAATCAGATCTGTATTGGTACTTGTGCTGTTGGAATCGTGCGTGGAGAATAAGAAAATCCATCAAATAGTTTTTCATGCATTTTTAGAATGCCATGGGAGGGGAAATCACAGGCTTGTTCTTGACTCGAGCAGCTTCCATCAGGTGATTGAGGAAAAGCCCAGAAATTGTCCTGTTTAACCTGTGTCGTCGTTTGGTGGTATGAAGCCAATCACAATGGCGTGAATCTGTGTGCAAAACATGTCAATGGGATTTGAAGTACAAATACACAAAAGTGTGTGCGTGCGTGTGGGTGCGCTTCTGATGAAAGAAGGTCTTAATGGATGGAGACAGCCTGAGTGGAGGACGTGGTTCATTAAAACACAAGCTGAAAGCACCATCCTTTCCTACGTCAGAGCATTAAGGTGGTGCGCTGGATGCAAATTTGATTAAGAATAGCTTATATGGCTTAAAATAGCAAAACCCCGTTGGAATTCCTTACACCCACATCAATGTGGAAATCCAGGGTAATGTCGAGCGCTCATGGTTTAAAATGCGGAAACTTCAAGGTTAGCGTGTACGTGCTTACCCCGTTTGTGTCATGGCAAGGGGTCCCACAAAATCCTGACAGCAGGTTTACAACATGGTCATCACCTAAAAGGCACCCCTGGGTGAAGGAGCAGCCAAGCTAGCCTGATTTAGGATGCAGGAAATTTAATTTTACGAGCAAAGTCGTCATGCCGAGATAGTGATAATAACTCTTTTTTTACCCTCAAGGGAAACCCAAGATTTGTTTCTGTACTTGCCACATAGTGTTGCAGGGAGGCAGGCGTTTGGGAATGGAAGTGGTTAGAGAGAGTATAGCCTCCTGAGACCCAGTCTAATCGTTTGTGTCCACTATTGTGTTTTTGTCTCCGCAAGATAGCAAAGTTAATTGAACCCCACCCAAGCAAGTGAGACCTCATTGAAAAGGCCAGGCTGTTCTCTACTGAGCACATTAGGACTTAGTACGGACATTTGAAAGAGTTAAAGGTTACAGACCAAAAACAAATGTCCATTATAGTGGACAAAAATGAAGAGGCAGATCACACTGGCTTCTCTAAACAGTCAATCCGTCTGAGGATACTTTCAAGTCCAGACGGGGATCGGTAATGATAGTTTTCTGAGACCTTTTGGTCACCTGATTTTTCTGTTGCTCTCTTTGGGCCGACCGGTTTCCATCTTGGCATCTCGAGCAATTTCAGATGTTTTTCCCTAAGTGTTGTGGCGGGAAAAGAGCAGGGCGAAGGAAACGGCACCGGGCCACGGGGTGGGCGAGATGAGAGGCTAATGGTAAGCTGCTATTGACCCACTTTATCTGACAATTGGTTTCTTGTCTGCGGATCCGCTTGACGAGATGCCAGGCGACAGGAGCCAAGTTCCGCAGGCTGCATTCCTGCTGTAGCCAGAGAATGGAGGCAGCCAGGCAGAAGGGTCCTACTTGACTGGTTTTATATGGGGCGGGGCGCCGCCCACCCTTCTCAGGCCCAGTGCACCTGTACGCTTCTAAAACCAGACGTGGCTACTCTACTGGATACCTGCTCATGTCTCATGGAGTGGAACGAGCCAAGAGGTTTGAAAGATCGTTACTTTACACAAGAATGCTTTTATAGCTACAGGAGAGTCTTTTTTTTTCCCCAAAGGACAGTCACCTCACAGTTACGCATAATGCGCTGCAGCACTCCCACGCTCAATCCTAACGTGAAGTCTGAAGCAATCTAACAGCCCTAATACACAATCTTGTTCAAAAGAAGACTTTCGCTAAAAACTAAACCACTGCTTTTCTACATCTGGCACTATATAAGGACGTTAGGCAAAAACTAGACTAGCAAGGCCGCACCGCTGCAAGCTTATGACTGATAAACATGCAGAACTTACAGTACATATGAGAAAAGGGTGGGGTGTGGGCAGAAACAAGAGAAATGACCTTCCATGCGAAAATGGGCGGGGGGAGGGGTGTTATCAGAATGGAGAGTGACATGACATGCAGAAATGGGCGGGGTAGGGCGCTCAGTTCTGCAGCGTGAGTTGAGAGGTTGGAGTTTCACTGAAAGCACTTTGCTATATGATGGGGGGGTTGTTCCCCAAAAGAGACCTCCATATTAAAATTAGGGGATCACTGGGCATGGGAAAGAAAGGTACAGAGAGTTTTACTAAACATATTTCACACACTTTATTTTTGTACGGCCCATGTCCGCGTGAGGGGCGGGGTGACGCAACTTCTAAATTTTTCCACTTTTATCAGTGGCTTTTCTATCCCTATTAACTGCAAAAAATGAAGGAGAACTGTAATATGCTCCTGAGGTCTTATTAATGTGTGTTAAGTTGGAATGGACACAACATCGGACACAAATGAATAGGCTGTGTGTCAAGAGGAGATCTAAAAATAGTTAGGTAAAAAAAATAACGCAATTTGGGTCAAAAAACACACTACTCTGGGTGAATTTAATCCATCGTCTTGTCTTACCCAGGTTTTTGATTTGTACAAAATGATTTTTTTCTTTGTTTTTTTTAAATTGGGTCAACTTGATCCAGTGATGACAGTTCTAACTCCACGTTTTAGTAACTTTGCGGACTTATTTTTGGGAATTGAACAATCTCAAGGGTGTTGGGCGTTCACGTTTCACCCGGCAGTGCCATTTAGGACACAATTGCTTTATTTTTAGTAAAAAGTGGTGACTAGAACCATAATTGGTATGAATGGCACTACCTTTTTGGCACCCATCGACCAATCAAATTCCACAATCTGCTGCCAGCTCCTCTCCTGCTTCATCCTGTGGTCCCGGGATAAGTCAGCCTAATTAAGAGGCCATCTGGCTCGACTCGGAGGGGCCAATATTTTGTTCATATTTGTATCGGTGAGGCGCTAATGCAGCCTGACATCCCAGGTGCAAGAGGCTTTTGTGCGGACCCCCAGTGCTTCCCCCGTCGCAATTAGGTGGAGCGACGGGGCAGGGGCCGCTCCACGTAGGCCTGTGTCAGCGGGTAATTTAGCGGAACAAGGGAACGCCGAGGCCCAATTACGGCCGACTCTGATGTAAGACACGAGCCCCCCGGTCGCCTTCACACATTTTGTGTCCGAAAGGTCAGCAGGGGTCACGGCCGCATGCCGGGAGCTGCCATGAGAGGAGGGACGCCCGTTTTTAGCCAGGGGATGAGCCTCTCTTCCATCTTTCATCACCTCTGCTATATTAATGGTTTTTACACTATAGGCCGACTCACAAGTCCAAATTTATGGACTGACTTGTTGGACTCTACCACAGTTGTACTGCAACATGCCTGATAGAACTGAGCTCAAGATGTAGCATTAAGGAAGAATCAGAGCAGGTCCCGTACGAAGCTACGCTAAGTTTTCACAGAACATTGATTTAAAAAAAAAAAAAATGGCATTTTTGGGTACAACATGTTCAATCTCTTTTGAAGGAAGTTTTTGTGATCCTGATCCAAGTGTGTTTACATAATCGAGGTTTCAAGGTTTATAATTACAATAATATTCTTGCTAATATTCATCACCCTTTGTCATGTTGTTAGCATAAAATTAAATGCGTTTTTTAACGTGGATACTAAACTTAGCTGTTGTCAGCAGTAAAAAAGTTCATATTTTGTACACAGTCCTTTTGAGAATTTTTCATCCGCAGTTAATATAGCAGACACACTAACGCCTGTTAGCATAGATGGTAAAGTAATTTAAACCTTCAAAGAAATACTTTCCATTTTTAGCAGTAGCCAGTTAATATTTTGTCTAGAACTCTATGCAAATTATTTTCATTTACAAGCGATAATTACATTTTTAAATAACAATGATTACATTTCTAAAACACATTTTGCCATTTGTTGTCGAGTGAAGATGATATAAGCTGTGCTCAAAGCTCGGGTAAAAACCAATCACGGCTTACCTGTTGCTCATGTGACATTCACAAACTGAGCTTCCAGCACATGTGATTAAATTGTCAGTTGATGGCAAGTGGCAAAATGTGTCTAGAAATATTAATTGTATATGAAAAATAATTTCTTCAAATCAATTATAGACAAAGTAATAAATGGTTAAAGACGATTATCTTTTTAAAGACGTACTCAACTTATTTAGCCATTTTCAGCAGAAAAAAAGTGAATATTCTGCCTATCATTTGATGGACATTATTGTTCACGAACAATTAATACGTTTTGCCGCTTAGTGTCAACTAAAAATTACATCACATGTGTCTGACACGCCTGTGACACTGATGATGTTAAGTGGCTAAGAAAATAGATTGCTTGTATTCAGGGCTCATGTATCAATGAACCATGGCTCAGCTTACCAATGTCTTGTAACCAAACCCAGAAAACAGGTGAGCCGTGATTGGTCGTTGGCTAAGCTTTGAGCACGTGATGTTATTTTCAGTTATGGCAAGTTCGGTTTTCAAAGGTAACAAGATAATTATAGAAAACATATGAACTTTTTACTGCTGAAAAAGGCTCAAGTATTCCTTTGAAGGTTTATAATTACCGTACCATCTATGCTAATAGTCATTATCCTGTCATGTAGTTTGCGTTATTGGCAACAAGCTAACAAAGTTAACAAGCTAGCAAACCAAGTAGTGCTTTAAAAAGTATATATTTGATGAGTATTATTTTAAATCATGCGGGAGGGTTATCACTCAATACTACAGGATACTATCTGTAAAAAATGTACAATGATATTACATTTTTCCACCCATCACTTGCAGGTGGGTCTGGAATGTTATCCTTTGCTTTTAACAAGCGTTCGCCGTATTCCACAGCAAGCGTTCATAGTATTGGCTCACGTCGGGGAAGCTCTTGCCGGAATGATTCATCCCCCGATTTCCGAACGTTTACAGTGGGAGTGGGAAAGTTTGGCTCAAGTCTCATCGGGACATATCTTAAGTTAATGCTTCATTTGCACGCAACATCCTCCCTTGTCCGCCGCCATTCTGGCTGGGCCGCAGCTCCTCGTCCCTCATCTTTTCGATTAGCAGCTTCAAATTTATAACTTGGAAAAGTGCAGACATCTGGAAGCGAGTCCAAAGCGCTTTTACCTGACCGGAGTGCCGTCCAAAACGGTTAAGTCCTTCTTTTTATTGCTTCCAAGTTCCATTAGCTGGCAAAATGAGCCGAGATGTCAGCAGATGCGGCGTCTGGTCTGACGCACTTTTAACAAGGCCTTCCCTCCCACTTGCATGGATTCGAGTGCGCTATCTGGTACCACACTCCCTCTGGTTCTGTTTACAGACAAGGTGGATTATTATTATTTTTTTTCCCCCACAAGACTCCCCCCTGCTCCATGCCATAAAACTGTAACATTTTATATGGCTTACTGGAAATGTTTTGGTTTGCACAGAATCAGGCGGATCCACTTTTAAGGGTTAATTTTTTTGTGAGTTTACTGGCACGAATCTATTGCTGTTTTTGTAGCTAGCTGCCTCGAGAACTAGCATGGCACCCAACAAAAGGCCTGCCGGTTGTTTTTCAGACCTCCTGCCAGGAGAGTGATTGGTCAGTTCCTATGATGGAGGTCACACCTGCTGATTTGGCTCCCGCTAGGGGCCTCGCATGGTAGTTAGGCCCCTGAAGTGCCAATCCATAACCCAATGAAGTGCATTTGCTCGCCTTTACCTGGACTCTCTTAACAGTATGTAGCAAGTTTCCATCGAAATGAACCTAAAACATGCATATATGTGCATCTAGATGAATATAAAATTTGACAATAACATAAATGAGAACAAGAGTTTTGATTTTTTTTCTAACATTGAATGAGCCTGCTTC